>NW_027371099.1:0-30699 GCF_046119375.1 Phyllobates terribilis | reverse complement strand
TACTAAAGAACTGCGCCGGGCCTCCAGGGTTGTGGAGCGGAGATGGAAAAGGTCTCACTCCATCGAGCACTTCATCGCATTCAAGCAATCCCTCACTAATTTCAAGTCCGCACTCACTACAGCAAAACAAACCTACTTCTCATCTCTCATATCCTCCCTATCTCACAACCCTAAACAGCTATTTAACACTTTCAACTCTCTCCTTCGTCCCCCAGCACCTCCTCCCTCTTCTCTCATCTCAGCCGACGACTTTGCATCATTCTTCAAACAGAAGATTGACACCATCAGACAAAACTTTTGCCTAAAGTCCACACAACCCCTCCTCATATCTATTCAACCCGCCTCCTCCAAACCCCACTTCTCCACTATTACAGAAGGTCAAGTCTCCTCTTTACTCTCCAAATCACACCTCACCACCTGCGAACTTGACCCAATCCCATCCCACCTCATCACTAACCTTACCACAGTCTTCATCCCAACCCTAACTCACCTCTTCAATCTGTCACTAACAACCTGGGTCTTCCCCTCATGTTTCAAACATGCTGCAATCACACCCATCCTCAAAAGCCCTCCCTTGACCCTTCCTCTCTGACTAGCTACCACCGCATTTCACTCCTCCCCTTTGCCTCAAAACTGCTAGATCAACATGTCCACCTTGAACTGTCCTCCCACCTCTCCTCCTGCTCCCTGTTCGACCGCCTGCAATCAGGCTTCCGACCGCATCACTCGACTGAAACTGCCCTGACCAAAGTCACCAACGACCTACTAAATGTCAAATCCAAGCGACACTACTCCATCCTCCTCCTTCTGGACCTGTCATCTGCCTTTGACACAGTGGACCATTCCCTCTTACTCCAGATTCTCTCATCTCTTGGAATCACGGACTTGGCTCTATCTTGGATCTCCTCATACTTAACAGACAGGACATTCAGCGTCTCCCACTCACGCACCACCTCCTCATCTCGCCCCCTATTTGTCGGTGTCCCCCAAGGTTCAGTTCTAGGACCTCTGCTCTTTTCCATCCACACCTTTGGCCTGGGACAGCTCATAGAGTCTCACGGTTTTCAGTATCACCTCTATGCTGACGACAAACAGATCTACCTCTCTGGACCCGATATCTCCTCCCTACTAACCAAAATGCCATAATGTCTGTCCGCCATGTCATCCTTCTTCTCTGACAGATTTCGAAAACTCAACATGGATAAAACAGAGTTCATCATCTTTCCACCCTCTCATTCACATCTCCCATCTGACCTAGCCATCAACGTCAATGGCTGTTCACTCTCCCCAGTCCCACAAACTCACTGCCTTGAAGTAACCCTGGACTCTGATCTCTCCTTCAAGCCACATATCCAAGCCCTTTCCACTTCCTGCTGACTCCAACTCAAAAACATCTCCCGGATCCGTGCATTCCTCAGCAAAGACTCTGCAAAAACACTAGTGCATGCCCTCATCATATCCCGCCTCGACTACTGCAACCTCCTGCTACGTGGCCTCCCTTACAACACTCTTGCGCCTCTCCAATCTATCCTAAACTCTGCTGCTCGACTAATTAACCTGTCCACCCGCTATTCCCCAGCCTCTCTTCTCTGTCAATCTCTTCACTGGCTCCCCATTGCCCAGAGAATCCAGTTCAAAACTCTAACCATGGCATACAAAGCCATCCACAACCTGTCTCCCCCATACATCTGTGACCTAGACTTCCGGTTCATACCTGCACGCAACCTCCGATCCTCACAAGATCTCCTTCTCTACTCGCCTCTTATCTCCTCCTCCCACAATCGTATACAAGATTTCTCCCGTGCACCCCCCCTACTCTGGAACTCTCTACCCCAACACATCAGACTCTCGCCGACCGTGGAAACCTTCAAAAGAAACCTGAAGACCCACCTCTTTCGACAAGCCTACAACCTGCAGTAACCACCACTGCACAACCAGCTCTACCCTCATCTAATGTATCCTCACCCATCCCTTCTAGAAAGTGAGCCCTCGCAAACAGGGTCCTCGCTCCTCCTGTACCTGTCGCTGACTCGTTTTGTTAAGATTATGTAAATGCTTTTGTTATGTATATCCCTATCACATGTAAAGCGCCATGGAATAAATGGAGCTATAATAATAAATAATAATAATAATAATAATAAAAAGACAATATCAATTCCCATAGGAAAAGTGGTGGAGGTTACAGTGGAATAAAAAGACAATATCAATGTTCCTTGGAATAGTGATGAAGATAACAGCTAAATAAAAAGACAATATCAATGCCCCGTGGTAGAGATGTGGAGGTCGCAGTGGAATAAAAAGACAATATCAATGCCCCTTGGACGAGTGGTGGAGGTTACAGTGGAATATAAAGACAATTTCAATGCCCCGTGGAAGAGACGTGGAGGTCACAGTAGCTTAACAAGATGGTTTTAATGCCTCTTGGAGGACTGGTGGATGTCTCAGTGGAATAAAAAGTCAATATCAATGCCCCTTGGAAGAGTTTTGGAGGTCGCAGTGGAATAAAATGACAATGTCAATGCCCCTTGGAAGAGTGGTGGAGGTTAGAGTGGAATAAAAAGACAATACAAATGCACCTTGGAAGAAATGTGGAGTTCAGACTGGTTTAACCAGATGGTTTTAATGCCCCTTGGAAGTGAAGTCTACATCACAGTAGCATTACAAGACAGTTTTAATGCCCCTTGGAAGAGTGGTGGAGTTCGTAGTGGATTAAAAATACAATATCAATGCCCCTTGGAAGAGTGGTGGAGGTCGCAGTGGAATAAAAAGACAATATCAATGCCCCGTGGAAGAGACATGGAGGTCACAGTAGCTTAACAAGACGGTTTTAATGCCCCTTGGAAGAGTGGTGGAGGTTGCAGGGGATTAAAAAGACAATAACAATGCCCATTGGAAGAGGGGTGAAGGTCGCAGTGGAATAAAAAAGCCAAAATCAATGCCCCTTGGAAGAGTGGTGGAGGTTACAGTGGAAAAAAAAACAATATCAGTGCCTCTTGCAAGAGCTGTGGAGTTCAGAGTGGTTTAAATTGACGGTTTTAATGCCCCTTGGAAGAGACATGGAGGTCACAGTAGCTTAAAAAGACGGTTATAATGCCCCTTGGAAGAGTGGTGGAGGTCGCAGTGGATTAAAAAGTCATTATCGATGCCCCTTGGAAGAGTGGTGGAGGTGGCAGTGGAATAAAAAGAAAATATCATTGCCCCTTAGAAGAGTGGTGGAGGCTACAGTGGAAATAAAAGACAATATCAATGTTCATTGGAATAAGGGTGAAGGTCGCAGTGGAATAAAAAGACAATATCAATGTCCCTTGGAAGAGTGGTGGAGGTCGCAGTGAATTAAAAAGACAATATCAATGCCACTTGGAAGAGTGGTGGAGATCGCAGTGGAATAAAAAGACAATATCAATGCCCCTTGGAAGGGACGTGGAGGTCACAGTAGCTTAACAAGACGGTTTTGATGCCCCTTGAAAGAGTGGTGGAGGTCGCAGTGGATTAAAAAGACTATCAAATCCCCTTGGAAGAGTGGTGGATGTCGCAGTGGAAAAAAGAGACAATATCAATGCCCCTTGGAAGAGTGGTGGAGGTTACAGTGGAATAAAAAGACAATATCATTGCCTCTTGGAAGAGCTGTGGAGTTCAGAGTGGTTTAACCATGCGGTTTTAATGCCCCTTGGAAGAGACGTGGAGGTCACAGTGTAATAAAAAAACAATATTAATGCCCCTTGGAAGAGTGGTGGAGGTCGCAGTAAAATAAAAAGACAATATCAATGCCACTTGGAAGAGTGGTGGAGGTTAAAGTGGAATTAAAAGACAATATCAATGCCTCTTGGAAGAGCTGTGGAGTTCACAGTGGTTTAACCAGAAAGTTTTAATGCACCGTGGAATAGACGTGGAGGTCACAGTAGCTTAACAAGACTGTTTCAATGCTTCTTGGAAGAAAGATGGAGGTCGCAGTGGATTAAGAAGACAATATCCATGCCCCTTGGAAGAGCGGTGGAGATTACAGTGGAATAAAAAGACAATATCAATGACCTGTGTAAGAAACTTGGAGGTCACAGTAGCTTAACAAGACGGTTTTAATGCCCCTTGGAAGAGTCGTGGACGTTGCAGAGGAATAAAAAGACAATATCAATGCACTTGGAAGAGTGCAGAAGGTTACAATGGAATAAAAAGACATTGTCAATGTCCCTTAGAAGAGCTGTGGATCTCAGAGCGGCTTAACAAGACTTTTTTAATGCCCCTTGGAAGAGACTTGGAGGTCACAGTAGCTTAACAAGACGGTTTTAATGCCCCTTGGAAGAGTGGTGGAGGTCACAGTGGAATAAAAATACAATATCAATTCCCATAGGAAAAGTGGTGGAGGTTACAGTGGAATAAAAAGACAATATCAATGCCCCTTTGATGAGCTGTGGAATTCAGAGTGGTTTAATCAGACGGTTTTAATGCCCCTTGGAAGAGACGTGGAGGTCATAGTAGCTTAATAAGATGTTTTTAATGCCTCTTGGAAGAGTGGTGGAGGTCGCAGTGGTTTAAAAAGACAATATCACTGCCCCTTAGAAGAGTGGTTGAGGTTACATTGGAATAAAAAGACTATATCAATGCCCTGTGGAAAAGACATGGAGGTTTCAGCAGCTTAACAAGACAGTTTTAATGCCCCTTGGAAGAGTGGTGGAGGTTAGAGTGGAATAAAAAGACAATACCAATGCCCCTTGGAAGAGCTGTGGAGTTCAGAGTGGTTTAACCAGATGGTTTTATTGCCCCTTGGAAGAGACGTGGAGGTCACAGTAGATTAACAAGACGGTTTTAATGCCCCTTGGAATAGTGGTGGAGGTCACAATGGATTAAAAAGACAATATCAATGCCCCGTGGAAGACTCGTGGAGGTCACAGTAGCTTAACAAGACAGTTTTAATGCCCCTTGGAAGTGTGGTGGAGGTCGCAGTGGAATAAAAAGACAATATCAATGCCCCTTGAAAGAGTGGTGGAGGTTACAGTGAAATAAAAAGACAATATCAATGCCTCATGAAAGAGCTATGGAGTTCAGAGTGGTTTAACCAGATGGTTTTAATGCCTCTTGGAAGAGTGGGGGAGGTCACATTGCATTAAAAATACAATTGTTAGAACCTTGCTGTTAGGTTTTTTTTCCTTTGCTGGTCACATGACCTTGTTGGCCTATTTAATCCTGCTCCGCCCTTCTGGCTTTGCTGGACTTCATTGTATATCTACTTTCTAGCTAGCCTGTGCTCTGTATCTAACTCTGTTAGTTTGCTTGGTCTACGGACCTCTATGTTCTTTCTATTTTGTTTGTTCGTCTGTCTGCTACTATTTCTGTTAGGAGGTGTCCCATATTCCTCCCAGTCCTTAGTACTTGTAGGGATTCCCTCCCCACATCTATAGGTCTCCGTACAGACTAGATTAGGACTTTAGCAGGTCTGATCGCAGGATCAGGTTCCCTGTTACATCGTAGGGATTCAGCTGAGTCTTATAGTAGGGACAGATCTCCTCTCTTTCCTTAGCTTTGGTAGCAGAACATAACAGTAAGTCCAGCCTGCAAATTCTCTAAGGAAAGATTTTTCTGTTCCATCATGGTGTCGGTTCAGGATTTTGCTAAACACCTGCAGGGACTCTCTCTGGAGGTGGCCGAGCTCCGTCAGCACGTGAGTAACTGTCCTGGAGCATATTTCTTGGAGCCTAAGGTATGTTTGCCGGATTTATTTTTTGGTGAACACCGAGAATTTTTTTCATTTAAAAATGCTTGCTTATTGTATTTTCGTTTGAGACCCAAGTCCTCTGGGGATGAATCCCAGCGCGTAGGGTTCATAATGTCACTTTTGCGCAAAGAGCCTCAGGAGTGGGCCTTTTCTTTGCAACCTAGTGATACATGCTTCAGATCAGTGGATAGTTTTTTTTCTGCTTTGGGCCTATTATATGATGATCCTGACCGTGTGGCATCAGCTGAGACTGAGTTGAGACGTTTAAAACAAGGATCAGGTAATGTGGAAAAATATTGTACTCATTTTCGTCGTTGGTCCACTCAAACAGGGTGGAACGATTCTGCTCTGAAAAGTCTATTTCTTGCTGGGCTCAGTGAAAGGGTTAAAGACCTGCTAATTGCTTATCCTACACCTGAAGATTTGCAACAGGCTATGCAATTAGCTATACGGGTGGATAGAAGACTGCGTGCAAGGGTTAATGAGAGCAAATCCTCTGCTATGTCAGTTTCTGGTTATGAGAATGTATGTACTAACAGTGGTGAACCGATGGAGATTGGATCGGTGGCACCTCGCTCTCAAGAAAAAGATCGTCGTTTTTCGGAAGGCTTGTGTTTCTATTGCGGAAAATCTGGTCATCTGATTAAAGGCTGTGAGCTTCGTATGAAGAAAGAAAAAAAAATGGTCAGTCATGCCCGTATTGCCTGTTTAAATTCCAAGGGTATATTTTTAGCTGCTTCCACGATTGCTCAGGAAAAATTAATGGAATTTCGGGTGTTTGTCGATTGTGGGTCTACTCTGAATGTAATTGATGGGGGATTTGTGGAAAGACTCAATTTAAAACCTGAACCTTTATCATCCCCCATTGCTGTGGTTTCTGTGGATGGTTCCCCTTTGAAGAATATTACTCTCAAGGTCAGTGAATTTCCTCTCACTATTAATGGTGTTCACCATGAGAAATTGGATTTGGTAGTGTTGAATAACTTGCCTTCTCCAGTAATATTGGGTTTGCCCTGGTTAAAATTTCACAATCCTGTACTGGATTGGTCTACCAGTGAAATTAAATCCTGGAGCCATAAATGTTATGACAAGTGTTGTAACGGGCGTATTGCAGCTTTGGATAGGGGAGAATTGCCTGTTCCTATTCAGGATTTTTGGAGAGTTTTTTCTGAGAAGGAATCGCAGGTTTTGCCTCCCCATAGAGACTATGATTGTTCTATTGAATTTGTCCCTGGAGCGACTCTTCCTAAAAGTCGTTTATTTAACCTTACTATTCCTGAGAGGAAGGCTTTGGAGGAATACATACAGACAAGTTTGGCCGCCGGTCACATTAGGCCCTCTAAGTCTCCTGTACCGGTTGGATTTTTTTTGTAAAAAAGAAGGACGGTGGTTTACGTCCTTGTCTGGACTTTCGTGAGATTAACAAAATTACTGTACGCAATCCTTACCCACTGCCATTGATTCCTGATCTGTTTAACCAGTTAATGGGGGCCAAGTGGTTCTCTAAAATTGACCTTAAGGGGGCATACAATCTGTTGCGCATGAAGGAGGGTGACGAATGGAAGACTGCTTTTAACACTCCTGTGGGTCATTTTGAGAATCTGGTGATGCCTTTTGGTCTTACCAATGCTCCTGCATTTTTTCAGAATCTTATTAATGACATCCCTGGGCCTTTGATCGGCAAAAATGTGGTTGTGTATTTGGATGACATTTTGATTTATTCGCCGGATCTGGAGTCTCATTGGCGGAGCGTACGTGAGGTATTACAGTTATTAATGGACAATTCGCTTTTTGCTAAGCTGGAGAAATGTGAATTCGCTGTACAGAGAATTAGTTTTTTGGGTTACATTATCTCCAGCGAAGGTTTTGAGATGGATCCGGTTAAAGTTCAAGCTATACAGGAATGGCCTAGGCCTATTGGTTTGAAATCAATACAGAGGTTTTTAGGTTTCGCCAATTATTACAGAAAATTCATAAAAAATTTTTCTAGTATTGTCAAACCTCTGACCGATCTCACCAGGAAAGGTGCTGATGCGGTTCAGTGGTCTTCTGAGGCCATTGAAGCTTTTGTGTATCTCAAGGAGAGGTTCACCTCTGCTCCCATCCTTATGCAGCCTGATGTGACTAAGCCGTTTTTGGTTGAGGTTGATGCTTCCTCTGTGGGGGTTGGAGCTGTATTGTCTCAGGATAACGGGGATGGATTACATCCCTGTGCCTTTTTTTCAAAAAAAATTTCGGAGACTGAACTGAATTACGATATTGGTAATCGGGAATTATTGGCTATTAAACTCGCATTTGAACACTGGCGCCACTTCTTGGAAGGTGCGGAATTTCCCGTTCAGGTTCTTACGGATCATAAAAATCTGATATATCTTGATGCTGCCAAGCGCCTGAATGCCCGTCAGGCTAGGTGGGCACTGTTTTTCTCGCGGTTTAATTTCTCCGTTACTTACATCCCTGGTACTAAGAATGTTAAGGCGGATGCCTTGTCTCGCAGTTTTTCTCCCATAGTCGGTGCTGAGAAAGAGGAAAACATTTTACAAGAAGGTGTTGTGATAGCTGCTTTAGACTCCGTTTTGGAAGATGAGATTCTTAAAGCTCAGGAAAATGCCCCATCTAACACTCCTCATGGGAGGTTGTTTGTGCCTGGGACCTTTAGGAGAGATTTGTTTGTTGAGTGTCACGAATCTCGGTTGGCAGGTCATCCCGGAATCTCTGAGACCAAGAGACTGGTGGGTCGCAGTTTTTGGTGGCCTGGATGGCAGAAGGAAGTCATTAAGTGGGTGCGCCAATGTACTATATGTGCTAGATCTAAGTCCTCACATACTCCTGCTGCGGGGTTGCTTTGTCCTTTGGAGGTCCCCAGTGCTCCTTGGACACATTTGGCTATGGACTTTATAACTGACCTTCCCCCCTCTGAGGGTTTTACTGTCATCTGGGTGGTTGTGGACCGTTTTACAAGATGTGTCACTCGGTTCCCTTCGTCAAACTGCCCTGCGCTAAAACTCTCGCTAAGGCCTTTGTCAAGGAAATTGTCAGACTTCATGGCGTTCCTACTGACATTGTTTCTGATAGGGGTCCTCAGTTCGTGGCTCGTTTTTGGCGTGCCTTTTGTGACAGGTTGGGAATTCATTTGTCGTTTTCGTCCGGATATCATCCTGAATCTAATGGCCAGACAGAAAGGAAAAACCAGGATGTTGAGCAGTTCTTGCGTTGTTTTGTGGCAGACAATCAAGAGGGGTGGTCTGAGTTTCTGCCACTTGCTGAATTTGCTCTGAACAATCATACATCTTCTTCTGCTGGTTGTTCGCCTTTTTTTTGTTGTTCTGGGAGACATCCGTCGTTTGGGTCGTTCTCCAAGTTGGGATCTGCCGTGCCTGAGGAGGAGAATTTTTCCGGTGATTTGGAAAGAGTTTGGACGGATGTGCGTGGTAATCTTCAGGAGGCCAACAGAAAATCTAAAGACTACTTTGATAGGAAACGACAGGAGGTTTTGTTCGCTGTTGGTGACATGGTTTGGTTGTCCTCTAGGAATCTGCGGTTGAGGATTCCTTCTAAGAAATTGGGTCCCAAGTTTGTAGGGCCCTTTAAGGTGCTTCAGGTTGTCAACCAATCTGCTGTTAGGTTGGAGGTTCCTACCTCCTGGAGAATTAATCTGGTATTTCATGTCTCTCTGTTAAAAAAAGCTGTTGTGTCGGATGGTGACGCCTCTGCCTCTGTTCCTCCGGTGGTGGAGGACGGGGAATATGAAATTTCTCGCATCCTTGACTCTAGACGGTATAGAGGTAGTTTGCAGTATCTTGTGGCCTGGAAAGGTTTCGGACCCGAGGATAACTCTTGGGTGAGGTCAGATGATGTTTCCGCGTCCAGACTTATCAGAGCGTTTCACAGGAGATTTCCTGATAAGCCTGGTCCTAGGGGATCCGGAGGATCCTCTTAGAAGGGGGGGTACTGTTAGAACCTTGCTGTTAGTTTTTTTTTCCTTTGCTGGTCACATGACCTTGTTGGCCTATTTAATCCTGCTCCGCCCTTCTGGCTTTGCTGGACTTCATTGTATATCTACTTTCTAGCTAGCCTGTGCTCTGTATCTAACTCTGTTAGTTTGCTTGGTCTACGGACCTCTATGTTCTTTCTATTTTGTTTGTTCGTCTGTCTGCTACTATTTCTGTTAGGAGGTGTCCCATATTCCTCCCAGTCCTTAGTACTTGTAGGGATTCCCTCCCCACATCTATAGGTCTCCGTACAAACTAGATTAGGACTTTAGAAGGTCTGATCGCAGGATCAGGTTCCCTGTTACATCGTAGGGATTCAGCTTAGTCTTATAGTAGGGACAGATCTCCTCTCTTTCCTTAGCTTTGGTAGCAGAACATAACAACAATATCAATACCCCTTGGAAGAATGGTGGAGGTTACAGTGGAATAAAAAGACAATATCAATGCCCCTTGGAAGAGCTGTGGAGTTCAGAGTTGTTTAACCAGACGGTTTTAATGCCCTTTGAAAGAGATGTGGAGGTTACAGTAGCTTAACAAGACTGTTTTAATGCCTCTTGGAAGAGTGGTGGAAGTCGTAATGGAATAAAAATACAATATCAATGCCACTTGAAAGAGTGCTGTAGGTTACAGTGGAGTAAAAAGACAATATCAATGCCTCTTGCAAGAGCTGTGGAATTCAGAATGGTTTAAATTGACGGTTTTAATGCACCTTGGAAGAGACGTGGAGGTCACAGTGGAATAAAAAGACAATATCAATGCCCCTTGGAAGAGTGGTGAAGGTTACAGTGAAATAAAAAGACAATATCAATGCCCCGTGAAAGAGACGTGGAGGTCACAGTAGCTTAACAAGACGGTTTTAATTCCCTTGGAAGAGAGGTGGAAGTTGCAGTGGAATAAAAAGACAATATCAATGCCCCTTGGAAGAGTGCTGGAGGTTACATTGGAATAAAAAGACAATATCAATGCCCCTTGCAAGAGCTGTGGAGTTCAGAGTGGTTTAAATTGATGGTTTTAATGCCCCTTGGAAGGGACGTGGAGGTGACAGTAGCTTAACAAGACGGTTTTAATGCCCCTTGGAAGAGTGGTGGAGGTCGCAGTGGATTAAAAAGACATAAACAATGCCCCTTGGTAGAGTGGTGGAGGTCGCAGTGGAATAAAAAGACAATATCAATGCCCCTTAGAAGAGTGGTGGAGGTCGCATTGGAATAAAAAGACAATATCAATGCCCCTTAGAAGATCGGCGGAGGTTACAGTGGAATAAAAAGATAATATCAATGCCCCTTGGAAGAGTGGTAGAGGTTACAGTGGAATAAAAAGACAATATCAATGCCATGTGTAAGAAACTTGGAGGTCACAGTAGCTTAACAAGACGGTTTTAATGCCCCTTGGAAGAGTTGTGGATGTCGTAGAGGAATAAAAAGACAATATCAATCCACTTGGACGAGTGCAGAAGGTTACAATGGAATAAAAAGACATTGTCAATGCCCCTTGGAAGAGCTGTGGAGCTCAGAGCGTTTTAACCAGACGGTTTTAATGCCCCTTGGAAGAGACTTGGAGGTCACAGTAGCTTAACAAGACAGTCTTAATGCCCCTTGGAAGAGTGGTGAAGGTCGCAATGGAATAAAAAGACAATATCAATGCCCCGTGGAAGGGACGTGGAGGTCACAGTAGCATAACAACACGGTTTTAATGCCCATTGGAAGAGTGGTGGAGGTCGCAGTGGATAAAAAAGACAATATCAAAGCCCCTTGTAAGAGTGGTCGAGGTCGCAGTGGAAAACAGAGACAATATCAATGCCTATTAGAAGAGCTGTGGAGTACAGAGTGGTTTTACCAGACGGTTTAATGCCCCTTGGAAGAGACGTGGAGGTCACAGTAGCTGATCAAGACTGTTTTAATGCTCCTTGGAAGAGTGGTGGAGGTCGCAGTGGATTAAAAAGACAATATCAATGCCCATTAGAAGAGTGTTGTAGGTCGCAGTGGAATAAAAAGACAATATCAATTCCCCTTGGAAGAGATGTGGAGGTCGCAGTGGAATAAAAAGACAATATCAATGCCCCTTGGAAGAGTGGTGGAGGTTACAGTGGAATAAAAAGACAATATCAATGACCCTTGGAAGAGTGGTGGAGGTTACAGTGGAATAAAAATACAATATCATTGCCCCTTGGAAGAGCTGTGGAGTTCACAGTGGTTTAACCAGAATGTTTTAAGGCACCGTGGAATAGACGTGGAGGTCACAGTAGCTAAATAAGACGGTTTTAATGCCCCTTGGAAGAGTGATGGATGTTGCAGGGGATTAAAAAGACATAAACAATGCCCATTGGAAGAGTGGTGGAGCTCGCAGTGGAATAAAAAGACAAAATTAATGCCCCTTGGAAGAGTGGTGGAGGTTACAGTGGAATAAAAAGACAATATCAATGCCCCTTGGAAGAGCTGTGGATTACAGAGTGGTTTAACCAGACGGTTTTAATGCCCCTTGGAAGAGTGGTGGAGGTCACAGTAGCTTAACAAGACTGTTTTAGTGCCCCCTAGAAGAGAGGTGGAAGTCGCAGTGGAATAAATAGACAATGTCAATGCCACTTGGAAAAGTGGTGGAGGTTACAGTTTAAAAAAAAGACAATATCAATGCCCCGTCGAATAGACATGGATGTGAAAGTAGCTTAACAAGACGGCTTTATTGCCCCTTGGAAGAGTGGTGGAGGTTGCAGTGGATTAAAAAGACAATATCAATGTCCATTGGAAGAGTGGTAGAGGTCGCAGTGGAATAAAAAGACAAAATCAATGCCCCTTGGAAGAGTGGTGGAGGTTACAGTGGAATAAAAAGACTATATCAATGCCCCATGGAAGAGTTGTGTAGGTCACTGTAGCTTAAAAAGATGGTCTTAATGCCCCTTGGAAGAGTGGTGGAGGTCGCAGTAGAATAAATAGACAATGTCAATGCCCCTTGGAAGAGTGGTGGAGGTTAGAGTGGAATAAAAAGACAATACCAGTGCTCCTTGGAAGAGCTGTGGAGTTCAGAGTTGATTAAATTGACAGTTTTAATGCGCCGGGGAAGAGACGTGGAGGTCACAGTGGATTAAAAAGACAATATCAATGCCCCTTGGAATAGTGGTGGAGGTCGCATTGGATTAAAAAGACTATATCAATGCCCCTTGGAAGAGTGGTGGAGGTCACATTGGAATAAAAAGACAATATCAATGCCACGTGGAAGGGACGTGGAGGTCACAGTAGCTTCACAAGACTGTTTTAATGCCCCTTGGAAGAGAGGTGGAGGTCGTAGTTGATTAAAAAGACAATATCAATGCCCCTTGAAAGAGTGGTGGAGGTCGCAGTGGAATAAAAAGACAATATCAATGCCGCTTGGAAGAGTGGTGGATGTTACAGTCGAATAAAAAGACAATATCAATGTCTCTTGTAAGAGCTGTGGAGTTCAGAGTGTTTAACCAGACGGTTTTAATGCCCCTTGGAAGTGACGAGAAGGTCAAAGTAGCTTAACAAGACTGTTTTAATGCCACTTGGAAGAGTGGTGGAGATCGTTGTGGATTTAAAAGACAATATCAATGCCCCTTAGAAGAGTGGTGGAGGTCGCATTGGAATAAAAAGACAATATCAATGCCCCTTAGAAGATCGGCGGAGGTTACAGTGGAATAAATAGATAATATCAATGCCCCTTGGAAGAGTGGTGGAGGTTACAGTGGAATAAAAAGGCAATATCAATGCCCTGTGTAAGAAACTTGGAGCTCACAGTAGCTTAACAAGACAGTTTTAATGCCCCTTGGAAGAGTCGTGGATGTCGCAGAGGAATAAAAAGACAATATCAATGCACTTGGACGAGTGCAGAAGGTTACAATGGAATAAAAAGACATTGTCAATGCCCCTTGGAAGAGCTGTGGAGCTCAGAGCGTTTTAACCAGACGGTTTTAATGCCCCTTGGAAGAGACTTGGAGGTCACAGTAGCTTAACAAGACAGTCTTAATGCCTCTTGGAAGAGTGGTGAAGGTCGCAGTCTAATAAAAAGACAATATCAATGCCGCTTGGAAGAGTGGTGGATGTTACAGTCGAATAAAAAGACAATATCAATGCCTCTTGTAAGAGCTGTGGAGTTCAGAGTGTTTAACCAGAAGGTTTTAATGCCCCTTGGAAGAGACGAGGAGGTCACAGTAGCTTAACAAGACTGTTTTAATGCCGCTTGGAAGAGTGGTGGAGATCGTAGTTGATTTAAAAGACAATATCAATGCCCCTTAAAAAAGTGGTGGAGGTCGCAGTGGAATAAAAAGACAATATCAATGCCCCTTTGAAGATTGGTGGAGGTTACAATGGAATAAAAAGACAATATCAATGCCCCTTGGAAGAGTGGTGGAGGTTACAGTGGAATAAAAAGACAATATCAATGCCCTGTCTAAGAAATTTGGAAGTCACAGTAGCTTAACAAGACGGTTATAATGCCCCTTGGTAGAGTCGTGGACGTCGCAGAGGAATAAAAAGACAATATCAATGCACTTGGAAGAGTGTAGAAGGTTACAATGGAATAAAAAGACATTGTCAATGCCCCTTGGAAAAGCTGTGGAGCTCAGATCGGTTTAACCAGATGGTTTTAATGCCCCTTGGAAGAGACCTGGAGGTCACAGTAGCTTCACAAGATGATTTTCATGCCCCTAGGAAGAGTGTTGGAGTTCGCAGTGGAATAAAAAGACAATGTCAATGTCCCTTGGAAGAGTGGTGGAGATTAGAGTGGAATAAAAAGACAATACAAATGCCCCTTGGAAGAGCTGTGGAGTACAGAGTGGTTTAACCAGACGGTTTAATGCCCCTTGCAAGAGTGGTGGAGGTCGCAGTGGATTAAAAAGACAATATCAATGCCCCTTAGAAGAGTGGTGAAGGTTCCAGTGGAATAAAAAGACACTATCAATGCCCCTTGGAAGAGATGTGGAGGTGGTAGTGGAATAAAAAGTCAATATCAATGCCTCGTGGAAAAGACTTGGAGGTTACAGTAGCTTAACAAGATGGTTTTAATGCTACTTTGAAGAGAGGTGGAGGTCGCAGTGGAATAAAAAGACAATATCAATGCCCCTTGGAAGAGTGTTGGAGGTTACAGTGGAATAAAAAGAAAATATAAATGACCCTTGGAAGAGTGGTGGAGGTCGCAGTGGAATAAAAAGACAATTTTAATGCCCCTTGGAAGAGCTGTGGAGTTCACAGTGGTTTAACCAGAAGGTTTTAAGGCACCGAGGAATAGACGTGGAGGTCACAGTAGCTAAACAAGATTGTTTTAATGCTACTTGGAAGAGTGATGGAGCTCGCAGTGGATTAAAAAGACAAAATCAATGCCCCTTGGAAGAGTGGTGGAGGTTACAGTGGAATAAAAAGACAAACTCAATGACTATTGCAAGAGCTGTGGAGTGCAGAGTGGTTTAAATTGACGGTTTTAATGCCCCTTGGAATAGACGTGGAGGTCACAGTAGCTTAACAAGATGATTTTAATGCCCCTTGGAAGAGTGTTGGAGGTCGCAGGGGATTAAAAATACATTATCGATGCACCTTGGAAGAGTGGTGGAGATCGCAGTGGAATAAAAAGAAAATATCAAAGCCCCTTAGAAGAGTGGTGGAGGTTACAGTGGAAAAAAAAGACAATATCAATGTTCCTTGGAAGAGGGGTGAAGGTCGCAGTGGAATAAAAAGACAATATCAATGTCCCTTGGAAGAGTGGTGGAGGTCGCAGTGGATTAAAAAGACAATATCAATGCCCCTTGGAAGAGTGGTGGAGGTCGCAGTCGAATAAAAAGACAATATCAATGCCCCGTGAAAGGGACGTTGAGGTCACAGTAGCTTAACAAGACGGTTTTAATGCCCCTTGGAAGAGTGGTGGAAGTCGCAGTGGATTAAAAATACAATATCAATGCCCCTTGGAAGAGTGGTGGAGGTTACAGTTGAATAAAAAGACAATATCAATGCCTCTTGGAAGAGCTGTGGAGTTCAGAGTGGTTTAACAATGCGGTTTTAATGCCCCTTGGAAGAGACGTGGAGGTGACAGAAGCTTATCAAGACTGTTTTAAAGCCCCTTGGAGGAGTTGTAGAGGTCGCAGTGGATTAAAAAGACAATATCGATGCCCCTTGGAAGAGTGGTGGAGGTTAGAGTGGAATAAAAAGACAATATCAATGCCCCTTGGAAGAGTGGTGGAGGTTACAGTGGAATAAATAGACAATATCAATGTCCCTTGGAAGAATGGTGGAGGTTACAGTGGAATAAAAAGACAATATCAATGCCACTTGGAAGAGTGGTGGAGGTTACAGTGGAATAAATAGACAATATCAATGTCCCTTGGAAGAATGGTGGAGGTTACAGTGGAATAAAAAGACAATATTAATGCCCCTTGGAAGAGACGTAGAGGTCACAGTGGAATAAAAAGACATTATCAATGCCCCTTGGAAGAGTGTTGGAGGTTAGAGTGGAATACAAAGACAATATCTTTGCCCATTGAAAGAGATGTGGAGTTCACAGAGGTTTAAGCAGAAAGTTTTAAAGCACCGTGGAATAGACGTGGAGGTCACAGTAGCTTATCAAGACGGTTTCAATGATTCTTGGAAGAGTGATGGAGGTCATAGTGGATTAAAAAGACAATATCAATGCCCCTTGGAAGAATGGTGGAGGTTACAGTGGAATAAAAAGACAATATCAATGCCCTGTGTAAGAAACTTGAAAGTCACAAGACTGTTTTAATGCCCCTTGAAAGAGTCGTGGACGTCGCAGAGGAATAAAAAGACAATATCAATGCACTTGGAAGAGTGCAGAAGGTCACAATGGAATAAAAAGACATTGTCAATGCCCCTTGGAAGAGCTGTGGAGCTCAGAGCGGTTTAACCAGACGGTTTTAATGCCCCTTGGAAGAGACGTGGAGGTCACAGTAGCTTAACAAGACGGTTTTAATGCCCCTTGGAAGAGTGGTGGAGGTCACAGTGGAATAAAAATACAATATCATTGCCCCTTGAAATAGTGGTGGAAGTTACAGTGAAATAAAAAGACAATATCAATGCCCCTTGGAAGAGCTGTGGAGTACAGAGTGGTTTAACCAAACGGTTTTAGTGACCCTTGGAAGAGACGTGGAGGTCACAGTAGCTTAACAAGACGGTTTTAATGCCCCTTGGAAGAGTGGTGGAGGTCGCAGTGGAATAAAAAGACAATATCAATGCCCTTTGGAAGAGTGGTAGAGGTTACAGTGGAATAAAAGACAATATCAATGCCCTGTGGAAGAGTAGTGGAGATCACAGTAGCTTAACAAGATGGTTTTAATGCCCCTTAGAACTGTGTTGGAGGTTACAGTGGAATAAAAGACAATATCAATGCCCTTTGGAAGAGTGGCGGAGATCGCAGTGGAATAAAAAGACAATATCAATGTCCATTGGAAGAGTGGTGGAGGTCGCAGTGGATTAAAAAGACAATATCAATGCACCTTGGAAGAGTGGTGGAGGTCGCAGTGGAATAAAAAGACAATATCAATGCACCTTGGAAGAGTCGTGGACGTCGCAGAGGAATAAAAAGACAATATCAATGCACTTGGATGAGTGCAGAAGGTAACAATGGAATAAAAAGACATTGTCAATGACCCTTGGAAGAGCTGTGGAGCTCAGAGCTATTTAACCAGATGGTTTTAATGCCCCTTGGAAGAGACTTGGAGGTCATAGTAGCTTAACAAGACAGTTTTAATGCCCCTTGGAAGAGTGGTGGAAGTCACAGTGGAATAAAAATACAATATAAATGCCCCTTGAAAGAGTGGTGGAAGTTACAGTGAAATAAAAAGACAATATCAATGCCCCTTGGAAGAGCTGTGGAGTACAGAGTGGTTTAACCAAACAGTTTTAGTGCCCCTTGGAAGAGACGTGGAGGTCACAGTAGCTTAACAAGACGGTATTAATGCCCCTTGGAAGAGTAGTGGAGGTCGCAGTGGATTAAAAAGACAAAATCAAAGAACCTAGGAAGAGTGGTGGAGGTTACAGTGGAATAAAAAGACAATATCAATGCCTCTTGGAAGAGTGGTGGAGGTTACAGAGGAATAAAAAGACAAAATCAATGCCCCGTGGAAGAGACGTGGACATCACAGTAGCTTAACAAGACGGTATTAATGCCCCTTGGAAGAGTAGTGGAGGTCGCAGTGGATTAAAAAGACAATATCAATGAACCTTGGAAGAGTGGTGGAGGTTACAGTGGAATAAAAAGACAATATCAATGCCCCTTGGAAGAGTGGTGGAGGTTCCAATTAAATAAAAAGACAATATCAATGCCCCTTGGAAGAGATGTGGAGGTCACAGTGGAATAAAAAGACAATATTAATGCCCCTTGGAAGAGTGGTGGAGGTCGCAGTGGAATAAAAAGACAATATCAATGCCCCTTGGAAGAGTGGTGGAGGTTACAGTGGAATAAAAAGACAATATCAATGCCCCGTGGAAGAGACGTGGAAGTCACAGTAGCTTAACAAGACGGTTTTAATGCCCCTTGGAAGAGTGGTGGAGGTCGCAGTGGATTAAAAATCGATGCACCTTGGAAGAGTGGTGCAGGTCGCAACGGAATAAAAAGAAAATATCAATGCCCCTTAGAAGAGTGGTGGAGGTTACAGTGGAAAAAAAAGACAATATCAATGTTCCTTGGAAGAGGGGTGAAGGTCGCAGTGGAATAAAAAGACAATATCAATGTCCCTTGGAACAGTGGTGGAGGTTGCAGTGGAATAAAAAGACAATATCAATGCCATGTGGAAGGGACGTGGAAGTCACAGAAGCTTAACAAGATTGTTTTAATGCCCCTTGGAAGAGTGGTGGAGGTCACAGTGGAATAACCTCACTGGTACATGCTCTGCAAAACTTCTCTGCTTGCTGTGTCTGCTGTAATCTAATGCTCTGCTTTGCTGATTCACCTCACTGGTACATGCTCTGCATAACTTCTCTGCTTGCTGTGTCTGCTGTAAAATAATGCTCTGCTTTGCTGATTCACCTCACTGGTACATGCTCTGCAAAAATTCTCTGCTTGCTGTGTCTGCTGTAATCTGATGCTCTGCTTTGCTGATTCACCTCACTGGTACATGCTCTGCATAACTTCTCTGCTTGCTGTGTCTGCTGTAATCCAATGCTCTGCTTTGCTGATTCACCTCACTGGTACATGCTCTGCATAACTTCTCTGCTTTATCTGTCCCACTCCATTCAATACCCACATATGTCTGTCCCTTCCCCACTATAGATCTTATCTGATTTTTAGAGGTGCTAAACTGCAGAGACTAGAGTCCGAGCTCTGTGTTTGATCACCCAGCCATCTCCTGGTGAGACGACCAGCTGCTAATCTAGCCATATGCAGCTCCCACAATGCCCTTCACCTGATAGTTTAATGTGCCCTATATATTTAGAAGCTCTGTAAGGGGTGCACTTGTGCTTTGGTGTGCACGCGTCTTCTTGTGCAATGTGGCTTTGGAGATAAGTGGCAGTTATTTCAGAAGCAGTTAGTCAGGGCTGGAGTCAGGTAACCAACACTTTGACCACTTACTCTCTTTTAACTATGTTTCTGTTAGCTCTCACTTTTTCCTCTATAGTCCTCCACTTTCTAGTAACCCCTCAAATCCCTACACCTAGTAAGAAACTCTTCATCTCTCCCTCCATCCTCCCCATTCATCTCACCTCCTCCTCCAAATTATTCCTAAACATTCAATCCTGGATCTCCAAACACAGACAGCCACCTCATGCTCTCTCTTGCTCCCACCTGCTAACACTTTCTCAGCTCCTCCTCACTGATGGAGATATCTCTCCAAATCCTGGTCCTCCTCGTCATATCCCCACAGTTACTTCTTCCTCCTATCCACGACCTTCCACAAACTGTGGCAACCTTTCTAACCTCATACCCATCCAACCAATCCCCACTCTCTTAGTTGGACTAACAGGAGCTCTATGGAACGCTCGCTCTGTCTGCAACAAACTTTCCTTCATCCACGATCTTTTCATTACAAACAAACTTTCCTTCCTCGCCATCACTGAAACCTGGCTCACCCCCTCTGACACAGCCTCCCCAGCTGCACTTTCATATGGCGGATTCCATCTTCTCCATACCCCCCGCTGCAACGGCAAACATCGCGGAGGCTTAGGTTTTCTCCTATCAGAAGACTGCGCTTTCACCCAAATCCCACTGCCACCCTCCGTTACACTCCCCTCTTTTGAGGTGCACTGTGTGCGCATCCATTCCCCCTCCAACCTCCAACTGGCCATCGTTTTCCGACCCCCAGGGCAAGCCACCACCTTCTTAGACCACTTCACCACCTGGCTGCTTCACTTCCTCTCCACTGACATCCCCACTATCATAATGGGTGACTTCAACATCCCCATTAACACTTCCCACTCATCTGTCTCTAAGTTCCTAACTCTCACTTCCTCCTTCGGACTCACTCAATGGTCTTCCACACCCACCCACAAAGATGGCCACACACTGGACCTCATCTTCACCCGCCTTTGTTCCCTATGTAACCTCTCTAACTCACCTCTCCCTCTCTCTGATCACAGCCTACTTACATTCTCTTCTCTCTCCTCCCCGGGGCAACAATCCCCACTCCACAAACTTGCATACCCTCGGAGAAATCTCAAACACCTTGACTTACTCTCACTCTCTGAATCCCTCCTCCCTCTTACAGACATAAATTCCTTAAACGATGCAGACGTTGCTGCTGCTTCATATAACACCACAATAGCTGCAGCTCTAGACTCGATCGCCCCTCTCACACACATCACATCTCGCACATTCAACAGGCCACCCTGGCACACTAAACTTACTAAAGAACTGCGCCGGGCCTCCAGGGTTGCGGAGCGGAGATGGAAAAGGTCTCACTCCATCGAGCACTTCATCGCATTCAAGCAATCCCTCACTAATTTCAAGTCCGCACTCACTACAGCAAAACAAACCTACTTCTCATCTCTCATATCCTCCCTATCTCACAATCCTAAACAGCTATTTAACACTTTCAACTCTCTCTTTCGTCCCCCAGCACCTCCTCCCTCTTCTCTCATCTCAGCCGACGACTTTGCCTCATTCTTCAAACAGAAGATTGACACCATCAGACAAAACTTTTGCCTAAAGTCCACACAACCCCTCCTCATATCTATTCAACCCTCCTCCTCCAAACCCCACTTCTCCACCATTACAGAAGGTCAAGTCTCCTCTTTACTCTCCAAATCACACCTCAACACCTGCGAACTTGACCCAATCCCATCCCACCTCATCACTAACCTTACCACAGTCTTCATCCCAACCCTAACCCACCTCTTCAATCTGTCACTAACAACCGGTGTCTTCCCCTCATGTTTCAAACATGCCGCAATCACACCCATCCTCAAAAAGCCCTCCCTTGACCCTTCCTCTCTGACTAGCTACTGACCCATATCACTCCTTCCCTTTGCCTCAAAACTACTAGAACAACATGTCCACCTTGAACTGTCCTCCCACCTATCCTCCTGCTCCCTCTTCGACTGCCTGCAATCTGGCTTCCGACCGCATCACTTGACTGAAACTGCCCTGACTAAAGTCACCAACGACCTACTAAATGCCAAATCCAAGCGGCACTGCTCCATCCTCCTCCTTCTGGACCTGTCATCTACCTTTGACACAGTGGACCATTCCCTCTTACTCCAGATTCTCTCATCTCTTGGCATCACGGACTTGGCTCTATCTTGGATCTCCTCATACTTAACAGACAGGACATTCAGCGTCTCCCACTCACGCACCACCTCCTCATCTCGCCCCCTATCTGTCGCTGTCTCCCAAGGTTCAGTTCTAGGACCTCTGCTCTTCTCCATCTACACCTTTGGCCTGGGCCAGCTCATAGAGTCTCACGGTTTTCAGTATCACCTCTATGCTGACGACACACAGATCTACCTCTCTGGACCCTATATCTCCTCCCTAGTAACCAAAATCCCACAATGTCTGTCCGCCATGTCATCCTTCTTCTCTGACAGATTTCTAAAACTCAACATGGATAAAACAGAGTTCATCATCTTTCCACCCTCTCAATCACATCCCCCACCTGACCTAGCCATCAACGCCAATGGCTGTTCACTCTCCCCAGTCCCACAAGCTCGCTGCCTTGGAGTAACCCTGGACTCTGATCTCTCCTTCAAGCCACATATCCAAGCCCTTTCCACTTCCTGCTGACTCCAACTCAAAAACATCTCCTGGATCCGTGCATTCCTCAGCGAAGACTCTGCAAAAACACTAGTGCATGCCCTCATCATATCCCGCCTCGACTACTGCAACCTCCTGCTCCGTGGCCTCCCTTACAACACTCTTGCGCCTATCCAATCTATCCTAAACTCTGCTGCTCGACTAATTCACCTGTCCCCCCGCTATTCCCCGGCCTCTCCTCTCTGTCAATCTCTTCACTGGCTCCCCATTGCCCAGAGAATCCAGTTCAAAACTCTAACCATGGCATACGAAGCCATCCACAACCTGTCTCCCCCATACATCTGTGACCTAGTCTCCCGGTACTTACCTGCACGCAACCTCCGATCCTCACAGGATCTCCTACTCTACTCCCCTTTTATCTCCTCCTCCCACAATCGTATACAAGATTTCTCCCGTGCATCCCCCCTACTCTGGAACTCTCTACCCCAACACATCAGATTCTCGCTGACCGTGGAAACCTTCAAAAGAAACCTGAAGACCCACCTCTTCCGTCAAGCCTACAACCTGCAGTAACCACCGCAGCATGACCTAGCTCTACCCTCACCTAATGTATCCTCACCCATCCCTTCTAGAATGTGAGCCCTCGCGGGCAGGGTCCTCGCTCGTCCTGTACCAGACGCTGACTCGTTTTGTTAAGATTATGTAAATGCTTTTGTTATGTATATCCCTATCACATGTAAAGCGCCATGGAATAAATGGCGCTATAATAATAGATAATAATAATAATAATAATAATAATAATAATAATAAAAAGACAATATCAATTCCCATAGGAAAAGTGGTGGAGGTTACAGTGGAATAAAAAGACAATATCAATGCCCCTTTGATGAGCTTTTTAATTCAGAGTGGTTTAACCAGATGGTTTTAATGCCCCTTGGAAGAGACGTGGAGTTCATAATAGCTTAATAAGATGTTTTTAATGCCTCTTGGAAGAGTGGTGGAGGTCGCAGTGGTTTAAAAAGACAATATCACTGCCCCTTAGATGAGTGGTGGAGGTTACATTGGAATAAAAAGACAATATCAATGCCCCGTGGAAAAGACATGGAGGTTACAGCAGCTTAACAAGACAGTTTTAATGCCCCTTGGGAGAGTGGTGGAAGACGCAGTGGAATAAAAAGACAATATCAATGCCCCTTGGAAGAGTGCTGGAGGTTACAGTGGAATAAAAAACAATATCAAAGCCCCTTGCAAGAGCTGTGGAGTTGAGAGTGGTTTAAATTGACGGTTTTAATGCCCCTTGGAAGAGACGTGGAGGTCACAGTAGATTAACAAGACTGTTTTAATGCCCCTTGGAAGAGTGGTGGAGGTCGCAGTGGAATAAAAAAACAATATCAATGCCCCTTGGAAGATTGGTGGAGGTTACAGTGGAATAAAAAGACAATATGAATGCCCGTGTAAGAGATGTGGAGGTCACTGTAGCTTAACAATTTGGTCTTAATGCCCCTTTGAAGAGTGGTGGAGGTCGCAGTGGAATAAAAAGACAATGTCAATGCCCCTAGGAAGAGTGGTGGAGGATAGAGTGGAATAAAAAGACAATATAAATTCCCATAGGAAGAGCTATGGAGTTTAGAGTGGTTTAAATGGATGGTTTTAATGCCCCTTGGAAGAGAAGTCGACGTCACAGTAGCATAACAAGACGGTTTTAATGCCCCTTGGAAGAGTGGTGGAGGTGGCAGTGGAATAAAAAGACAATATCAATGACCCGTGGAAGGGACGTGGAGGTCACAGTACCTTAACAAGACGGTTTTAATTCCCCTTGGAAGAGTGGTGGAGGTCGCAGTGGATTAAAAAGACAATATCAATGCCCCTTAGAAGAGAGGTGGAAGTCGCAGTGGAATAAAAAGACAGTGTCAATGCCACTGGGAAGAGTGGTGGAGATTACAGTGGAATGAAAAGACAATATCATTGCCCCGTGGAATAGACATGGACGTGACAGTAGCTTAACAAGACAGCTTTAATGCCCCTTGGAAGAGTGGTGGAGGTTGCAGTGGATTAAAAAGACAATAACAATGCCCATTGGAAGAGTGGTAGTGGTTGCAGTGGAATAAAAAGACAAAATCAATGCCCCTTGGAAGAGTGGTGGAGGTTGCAGTGGATTCAAAACACAATATCAAAGCCCATTGGAAGAGTGGTAGAGGTCGCAGTGGAATAAAAAGACAAAATCAATGACCCTTGGAAGAGTGGTGAAGGTTACAGTGGATTAAAAAGACAACATCAATGCCCCATGGAAGAGTTGTGGAGGTCACTGTAGCTTAACAATATGGTCTTAATGCCCCTCGGAAGAGTGGTGGAGGTCGCAGTGGAATAAATAGACAATGTCAATGCCCCTTGGAAGAGTGGTGGAGGTTAGAGTGGAATAAAAAGACAATACCAGTGCTCCCTGGAAGAGCTGTGGAGTTCAGAGTGGTTTAAATTGACGGTTTTAATGCCCCATGGAAGAGTTGTGGAGGTCACTGTAGCTTAACAATATGGTCTTAATGCCCCTCGGAAGAGTGGTGGAGGTCACAGTGGAATAAAAAGACAATATCAATGCCCCTTGGAAGAGTGGTGGAGGTTGCAGTGGATTAAAAAGACAATATCAATGCCCATTGGAAGGGACGTTGAGGTCACAGCAGCTTCACAATACGGTTTTAAAGGCCCTTGGAAGAGAGGTGGAGGTCGCAGTTGATTAAAAAGACAATATCAATGCCCCTTGGAAGAGTGGTGGAGGTCGCAGTGGAATAAAAAGACAATATCAATGCCGCTTGGAAGAATGGAGGATGTTACAGTCGAATAAAAAGACAATATCAATGCCTCTTGTAAGAGCTGTGGAGTTCAGAGTGTTTAACCAGACGGTTTTAATGCCCCTTGGAAGATTGGTGGAGATCGTTGTCAATTTAAAAGACAATATCAATGCCCCTTAGAAGAGTGGTGGAGGTCGCAGTAGAATAAAAAGACAATATAAATGCCCCTTGGAAGATTGGTGGAGGTTACAGTGGAATAAAAAGACAATATCAATGCCCCTTGGAAGAGTGGTGGAGGTTACAGTGGAATAAAAAGACAATATCAATGCCCTGTGTAAGAAACTTGGAGGTCACAGTAGCTTAAAAAGACGGTTTTATTGCCCCTTGGAAGAGTCATGGACGTCGCAGAGGAATAAAAAGACAATATCAATGCACTTGGAAGAGTGCAAAAGGTTACAATGGAATAAAAAGACATTGTCAATGCCCTTGGAATAGCTGTGGAGCTTAGAGAGGTTTAACCAGAAGGTTTTAATGCCCCTTGGAAGAGACTTGGAGGTCGCAGTAGCTTAACAAGACGGTTTTATCCTAAACTCTGCTGCTCGACTAATTCACTTGTCCCCCCCCCTTATTCCCCGGCCTCTCCTCTCTGTCAATCTCTTCACTGGCTCCCCATTGCCCAGAGAATCCAGTTCAAAACTCTAACCATAGCATACAAAGCCATCCACAACCTGTCTCCCCCATACATCTGTGACCTAGTCTCCTGGTACTTACCTGCACGCAACCTCCGATCCTCACAAGATCTCCTTCTCTACTCCCCTTTTATCTCCTCCTCCCACAATCGTATACAAGATTTCTCCCGTGCATCCCCCCTACTCTGGAACTCTCTGCCCCAACACATCAGATTCTTGCCGACGGTGTAAATCTTCAAAAGAAACCTGAAGACCCACCTCTTCCGTCAAGCCTACAGCCTGTAGTAACCACCGCAGCATGACCAGCTCTACCCTCACCTAATGTATCCTCACCCATCCCTTCTAGAATGTGAGCCCTCGCGGGCAGGGTCCTCGCTCGTCCTGTACCAGACGCGGACTCGTTTTGTTAAGATTATGTAAATGCTTTTGTTATGTATATCCCTATCACATGTAAAGCGCCATGGAATAAATGGCGCTATAATAATAGATAATAATAATAATAAAAAGACAATACCAATTCCCATAGGAAAAGTGGTGGAGGTTACAGTGGAATAAAAAGACAATATCAATGCCCCTTTGATGAGCTTTGGAATTCAGAGTGGTTTAACCAGATGGTTTTAATGCCCCTTGGAAGAGACGTGGAGTTCATAGTAGCTTAATAAGATGTTTTTAATGCCACTTGGAAGAGTGGTGGAGGTCGCAGTGGTTTAAAAAGACAATATCACTGCCCCTTAGAAGAGTAGTGGAGGTTACATTGGAATAAAAAGACAATATCAATGCCAAGTGGAATAGACATGGAGGTTACAGCAGCTTAACAAGACAGTTTTAATGCCCCTTGGGAGAGTGGTGGAAGACGCAGTGGAATAAAAAGACAATATCAATGCCCCTTGGAAGATTGGTGGAGGGTACAGTGGAATAAAAAGACAATTTGAATGCCCGTGGAAGAGATGTGGAGGTCACTGTAGCTTAACAATTTGGTCTTAATGCCCCTTGGAAGAGTGGTGGAGGTCGCAGTGGAATAAAAAGACAATGTCAATGCCCCTAGGAAGAGTGGTGGAGGTTAGAGTGGAATAAAAAGACAATACAAATTCCCCTAGGAAGAGCTGTGGTGTTCAGAGTGGTTTAACCAGATGGTTTTAATGCCCCTTGGAAGAGAAGTCGACGTCACAGTAGCATAACAAGACGGGTTTAATGCCCCTTGGAAGAGTGGTGGAGTTCGCAGTGGATTAAAAAGACAATATCAATGCCCCTTGGAAGAGTGGTGGAGGTCGCAGTGGAATAAAAAGACAATATCAATGACCCGTGGAAGGGACGTGGAGGTCACAGTAGCTTAACAAGACGGTTTTAATGCCCCTTGGAAGAGTGGTGGAGGTTGCAGGGGATTAAAAAGACAATAACAATGCCCATTGGAAGAGTGGTGGAGGTCTCAGTGGAATAAAAAGACAAAATCAATGCCCATTGGACGAGTGGTGGAGGTCTCAGTGGAATAAAAAGACAAAATCAATGCCCATTGGAAGAGTGGTGGAGGTTACAGTAGAATAAAAAGACAATATCAATGCCCCTTGGTAGAGCTGTGGAGTTCAGAGTGGTTTAACCAGACGGTTTTAATGCCCCTTGGAAGAGACGTGGAGGTCACAGTAGCTTAACAAGACTGTTTTAATGCCCCTTGGAAGAGTCGTGGAGGTCGCAGTGGATTAAAAAGACAATATCAATGCCCCTTAGAAGAGAGGTGGAAGTCGCAGTGGAATAAAAAGACAGTGTCAATGCCACTAGGAAGAGTGGTGGAGGTTACAGTGGAATAAAAAGACAATATCAATGCCTCGTGGAATAGACATGGACGTGAAAGTAGCTTAACACGACGGCTATAATGCCCCTTGGAAGAGTGGTGGAGTTTGCAGTGGATTAAAAAGACAATAACAATGCCCATTGGAAGAGTGGTAGTGGTCGCAGTGGAATAAAAAGACAAAATCAATGCCCCTTGGAAGAGTGGTGGAGGTTGCAGTGGATTCAAAACACAATATCAAAGCCCATTGGAAGAGTGGTAGAGGTTGCAGTGGAATAAAAAGACAAAATCAATGCCCCTTGGAAGAGTGGTGGAGGTTACAGTGGATTAAAAAGACAATATCAATGCCCCATGGAACAGTTGCGGAGGTCACTGTAGCTTAACAATATGGTCTTAATGCCCCTCGGAAGAGTGGTGGAGGTCGCAGTGGAATAAATAGACAATGTCAATGCCCCTTGGAAGAGACGTGGAGGTCACAGTGGAAGAAAAAGACAATATCAATGCCCCTTGGAAGAGTGGTGGAGGTTACAGTGGATTAAAAAGACAATATCAATGCCCCTTGGAAGGGACGTTGAGGTCACAGTAGCTTCACAATACGGTTTTAAAGGCCCTTGGAAGAGAGGTGCAGGTCGCAGTTGATTAAAAAGACAATATCAATGCCCCTTGGAAGAGTGGTGGAGGTCGCAGTGGATTAAAAAGACAATATCAATGCCGCTTGGAAGAGTGGAGGATGTTACAGTCGAATAAAAAGACAATATCAATGCCTCTTGTAAGAGCTGTGGAGTTCAGAGTGTTTAACCAGACGGTTTTAATGCCCCTTGGAAGATTGGTGGAGATCGTTGTCAATTTAAAAGACAATAGCAATGCCCCTTGGAAGATTGGTGGAGGTTACAGTGGAATAAAAAGACAATATCAATGCCCCTTGGAAGAGTGGTGGAGGTCACAGTGGAATAAAAAGACAATATCAATGCCCTGTGTAAGAAACTTGGAGGTCACAGTAGCTTAAAAAGACGGTTTTAATGCCCCTTGGAAGAGTCATGTACGTCGCAGAGGAATAAAAAGACAATATCAATGCACTTGGAAGAGTGCAGAAGGTTACCATGGAATAAAAATACATTGTCAATGCCCCTTGGAATAGCTGTGGAGCTTAGAGAGGTTTAACCAGACGGTTTTAATGCCCCTTGGAAGAGACTTGGAGGTCGCAGTAGCTTAACAAGACGGTTTTATCCTAAACTCTGCTGCTCGACTAATTCACCTGTCCCCCCCATTATTCCCCGGCCTCTCCTCTCTGTCAATCTCTTCACTGGCTCCCCATTGCCCAGAGAATCCAGTTCAAAACTCTAACCATGGCATACAAAGCCATCCACAACCTGTCTCCCCCATACATCTGTGACCTAGTCTCCCGGTACTTACCTGCACGCAACCTCCGATCCTCACAAGATCTCCTTCTCTACTCCCCTTTTATCTCCTCCTCCCACAATCGTATACAAGATTTCTCCCGTGCATCCCCCCTACTCTGGAACTCTCTGCCCCAACACATCAAATTCTTGCCGAACGTGTAAATCTTCAAAAGAAACCTGAAGACCCACCTCTTCCGTCAAGCCTACAACCTGTAGTAACCACCGCAGCATGACCAGCTCTACCCTCACCTAATTTATCCTCACCCATCCCTTCTAGAATGTGAGCCCTCGCGGGCAGGGTCCTCGCTCGTCCTGTACCAGACGCTGACTCGTTTTGTTAAGATTATGTAAATGCTTTTGTTATGTATATCCCTATCACATGTAAAGCGCCATGTAATAAATGGCGCTATAATAATAGATAATAATAATAATAATAATAAAAAGACAATATCAATTCCCATAGGAAAAGTGGTGGAGGTTACAGTGGAATAAAAAGACAATATCAATGCCCCTTTGATGAGCTTTGGAATTCAGAGTGGTTTAACCAGATGGTTTTAATGCCCCTTGGAAGAGACGTGGAGTTCATAGTAGCTTAATAAGATGTTTTTAATGCCTCTTGGAAGAGTGGTGGAGTTGGCAGTGGTTTAAAAAGACAATATCACTGCCCCTTAGATGAGTGGGGAAGGTTACATTGGAATAAAAAGACAATATCAATGCCCCGTGGAATAGACATGGAGGTTACAGCAGCTTAAGAAGACAGTTTTAATGCCCCTTGGGAGAGTGCTGGTAGACGCAGTGGAATAAAAAGACAATATCAATGCCCCCTGGAAGAGTGCTGGAGGTTACAGTGGAATAAAAAACAATATCAAAGCCCCTTGCAAGAGCTGTGGAGTTGAGAGTGGTTTAAATTGACGGTGTTAATGCCCCTTGGAAGAGAGGTGGAGGTCACAGTAGATTAACAAGACTGTTTTAATGCCCCTTGGAAGAGTGGCGGAGGTCGCAGTGGAATAAAAAAACAATATCAATGCCACTTGGAAGATTGGTGGAGGTTACAGTGGAATAAAAAGACAATATGAATGCCAGTGGAAGAGATGTGGAGGTCACTGTAGCTTAACAATTTGGTCTTAATGCCCCTTGGAAGAGTGGAGGAGGTTGCAGTGGAACAAAAAGACAATGTTAATGCCCCTAGGAAGAGTGGTGGAGGTTAGAGTGGAATAAAAAGACAATACAAATTCCCCTAGGAAGAGCTGTGGAGTTCAGAGTGGCTTAACCAGATGGTTTTAATGTCCCTTGGAAGAGAAGTCGACGTCACAGTAGCATAACAAGACGGTTTTAATGCCCCTTGGAAGAGTGGTGGAGTTCGCAGTGGATTAAAAAGACAATATCAATGCCCCTTGGAAGAGTGGTGGAGGTCGCAGTGGAATAAAAAGACAATATCAATGACCCGTGGAAGGGACGCGGAGGTCACAGTAGCTTAACAAGACGGTTTTAATGCCCCTTGGAAGAGTGGTGGAGGTTGCAGGGGATTAAAAAGACAATAACAATGCCCATTGGAAGAGTGGTGGAGGTCGCAGTGGAATAAAAATACAAAATCAATGCCCATTGGAAGAGTGGTGGAGGTTACAGTAGAATAAAAAGACAATATCAATGCCCCTTGGTAGAGCTGTGGAGTTCAGTGTGGTTTAACCAGACGGTTTTAATGCCCCTTGGAAGAGACGTGGAGGTCACAGTAGCTTAACAAGACTGTTTTAATGCCCCTTGGAAGAGTGGTGGAGGTCGCAGTGGATTAAAAAGACAATATCAATGCCCCTTAGAAGAGAGGTGGAAGTCGCAGTGGAATAAAAAGACAGTGTCAATGCCACTGGGAAGAGTGGTGGAGGTTACAGTGGAAAAAAAAGACAATATCAATGCCCCATGGAATAGACATGGACGTGACAGTAGCTTAGCAAGACGGCTTTAATGCCTCTTGGAAGAGTGGTGGAGGTTGCAGTGGAATAAAAAGACAAAATCAATGCCCCTTGGAAGAGTGGTGGAGGTTGCAGTGGATTAAAAAGACAATATCAAAGCCCATTGGAAGAGTGGTAGAGGACGCAGTGGAATAAAAAGACAAAATCAATGCCCCTTGGAAGAGTGGTGGAGGTTACAGTGGAATAAAAAGACAATATCAATGCCCCATGGAAGAGTTGTGGAGGTCACTGTAGCTTAAC
>NW_027371098.1:0-30714 GCF_046119375.1 Phyllobates terribilis | reverse complement strand
AAACATGTTTTTCATATACCAGAAATGTTTGAAGCTACTGACTGAATGAAAGGAGCTGGCATCTCACTCTCTTTGAATCTTCTTTATCATGCTAGGATTAACAGGAAAAAGCAAAAAATTTCAGAATTGCACCTTGCAATGTGGAGATATTACTGTTTGTGCATTTACAATATTCATTGATTTTTGCCATTGAAAAACATGTTTTTCATATACCAGAAATGTTTGAAGCTACTGACTGAATGAAAGGAGCTGGCATCTCACTCTCTTTGAATCTTCTTTATCATGCTAGGATTAACAGGAAAAAGCTAAAAATTTCAGAATTGCACCGTGCAATGTGGAGATATTACTGTTTGTGCATTTACAATATTCATTGATTTTTGCCATTGAAAAACATGTTTTTCATATACCAGAAATGTTTGAAGCTACTGACTGAATGAAAGGAGCTGGCATCTCACTCTCTTTGAATCTTCTTTATCATGCTAGGATTAGCAGGAAAAAGCAAAAAATTTCAGAATTGCACCTTGCAATGTGGAGATATTACTGTTTGTGCATTTACAATATTCATTGATTTTTGCCATTGAAAAACATGTTTTTCATATACCAGAAATGTTTGAAGCTACTGACTGAATGAAAGGAGCTGGCATCTCACTCTCTTTGAATCTTCTTTATCATGCTAGGATTAACAGGAAAAAGCTAAAAATTTCAGAATTGCACCGTTCAATGTGGAGATATTACTGTTTGTGCATTTACAATATTCATTGATTTTTGCCATTGAAAAACATGTTTTTCATATACCAGAAATGTTTGAAGCTACTGACTGAATGAAAGGAGCTGGCATCTCACTCTCTTTGAATCTTCTTTATCATGCTAGGATTAGCAGGAAAAAGCAAAAAATTTCAGAATTGCACCTTGCAATGTGGAGATATTACAGTTTGTGCATTTACAATATTCATTGATTTTTGCCATTGAAAAACATGTTTTTCATATACCAGAAATGTTTGAAGCTACTGACTGAATGAAAGGAGCTGGCATCTCACTCTCTTTGAATCTTCTTTATCATGCTAGGATTAGCAGGAAAAAGCAAAAAATTTCAGAATTGCACCTTGCAATGTGGAGATATTACTGTTTGTGCATTTACAATATTCATTGATTTTTGCCATTGAAAAACATGTTTTTCATATACCAGAAATGTTTGAAGCTACTGACTGAATGAAAGGAGCTGGCATCTCACTCTCTTTGAATCTTCTTTATCATGCTAGGATTAACAGGAAAAAGCAAAAAATTTCAGAATTGCACCTTGCAATGTGGAGATATTACTGTTTGTGCATTTACAATATTCATTGATTTTTGCCATTGAAAAACATGTTTTTCATATACCAGAAATGTTTGAAGCTACTGACTGAATGAAAGGAGCTGGCATCTCACTCTCTTTGAATCTTCTTTATCATGCTAGGATTAACAGGAAAAAGCTAAAAATTTCAGAATTGCACCGTGCAATGTGGAGATATTACTGTTTGTGCATTTACAATATTCATTGATTTTTGCCATTGAAAAACATGTTTTTCATATACCAGAAATGTTTGAAGCTACTGACTGAATGAAAGGAGCTGGCATCTCACTCTCTTTGAATCTTCTTTATCATGCTAGGATTAACAGGAAAAAGCTAAAAATTTCAGAATTGCACCGTGCAATGTGGAGATATTACTGTTTGTGCATTTACAATATTCATTGATTTTTGCCATTGAAAAACATGTTTTTCATATACCAGAAATGTTTGAAGCTACTGACTGAATGAAAGGAGCTGGCATCTCACTCTCTTTGAATCTTCTTTATCATGCTAGGATTAGCAGGAAAAAGCAAAAAATTTCAGAATTGCACCTTGCAATGTGGAGATATTACTGTTTGTGCATTTACAATATTCATTGATTTTTGCCATTGAAAAACATGTTTTTCATATACCAGAAATGTTTGAAGCTACTGACTGAATGAAAGGAGCTGGCATCTCACTCTCTTTGAATCTTCTTTATCATGCTAGGATTAACAGGAAAAAGCTAAAAATTTCAGAATTGCACCGTGCAATGTGGAGATATTACTGTTTGTGCATTTACAATATTCATTGATTTTTGCCATTGAAAAACATGTTTTTCATATACCAGAAATGTTTGAAGCTACTGACTGAATGAAAGGAGCTGGCATCTCACTCTCTTTGAATCTTCTTTATCATGCTAGGATTAGCAGGAAAAAGCAAAAAATTTCAGAATTGCACCTTGCAATGTGGAGATATTACTGTTTGTGCATTTACAATATTCATTGATTTTTGCCATTGAAAAACATGTTTTTCATATACCAGAAATGTTTGAAGCTACTGACTGAATGAAAGGAGCTGGCATCTCACTCTCTTTGAATCTTCTTTATCATGCTAGGATTAACAGGAAAAAGCAAAAAATTTCAGAATTGCACCTTGCAATGTGGAGATATTACTGTTTGTGCATTTACAATATTCATTGATTTTTGCCATTGAAAAACATGTTTTTCATATACCAGAAATGTTTGAAGCTACTGACTGAATGAAAGGAGCTGGCATCTCACTCTCTTTGAATCTTCTTTATCATGCTAGGATTAACAGGAAAAAGCTAAAAATTTCAGAATTGCACCGTGCAATGTGGAGATATTACTGTTTGTGCATTTACAATATTCATTGATTTTTGCCATTGAAAAACATGTTTTTCATATACCAGAAATGTTTGAAGCTACTGACTGAATGAAAGGAGCTGGCATCTCACTCTCTTTGAATCTTCTTTATCATGCTAGGATTAGCAGGAAAAAGCAAAAAATTTCAGAATTGCACCTTGCAATGTGGAGATATTACTGTTTGTGCATTTACAATATTCATTGATTTTTGCCATTGAAAAACATGTTTTTCATATACCAGAAATGTTTGAAGCTACTGACTGAATGAAAGGAGCTGGCATCTCACTCTCTTTGAATCTTCTTTATCATGCTAGGATTAACAGGAAAAAGCTAAAAATTTCAGAATTGCACCGTGCAATGTGGAGATATTACTGTTTGTGCATTTACAATATTCATTGATTTTTGCCATTGAAAAACATGTTTTTAATATACCAGAAATGTTTGAAGCTACTGACTGAATGAAAGGAGCTGGCATCTCACTCTCTTTGAATCTTCTTTATCATGCTAGGATTAGCAGGAAAAAGCAAAAAATTTCAGAATTGCACCTTGCAATGTGGAGATATTACTGTTTGTGCATTTACAATATTCATTGATTTTTGCCATTGAAAAACATGTTTTTCATATACCAGAAATGTTTGAAGCTACTGACTGAATGAAAGGAGCTGGCATCTCACTCTCTTTGAATCTTCTTTATCATGCTAGGATTAGCAGGAAAAAGCAAAAAATTTCAGAATTGCACCTTGCAATGTGGAGATATTACTGTTTGTGCATTTACAATATTCATTGATTTTTGCCATTGAAAAACATGTTTTTCATATACCAGAAATGTTTGAAGCTACTGACTGAATGAAAGGAGCTGGCATCTCACTCTCTTTGAATCTTCTTTATCATGCTAGGATTAACAGGAAAAAGCAAAAAATTTCAGAATTGCACCTTGCAATGTGGAGATATTACTGTTTGTGCATTTACAATATTCATTGATTTTTGCCATTGAAAAACATGTTTTTCATATACCAGAAATGTTTGAAGCTACTGACTGAATGAAAGGAGCTGGCATCTCACTCTCTTTGAATCTTCTTTATCATGCTAGGATTAACAGGAAAAAGCTAAAAATTTCAGAATTGCACCGTGCAATGTGGAGATATTACTGTTTGTGCATTTACAATATTCATTGATTTTTGCCATTGAAAAACATGTTTTTCATATACCAGAAATGTTTGAAGCTACTGACTGAATGAAAGGAGCTGGCATCTCACTCTCTTTGAATCTTCTTTATCATGCTAGGATTAGCAGGAATAAGCAAAAAATTTCAGAATTGCACCTTGCAATGTGGAGATATTACTGTTTGTGCATTTACAATATTCATTGATTTTTGCCATTGAAAAACATGTTTTTCATATACCAGAAATGTTTGAAGCTACTGACTGAATGAAAGGAGCTGGCATCTCACTCTCTTTGAATCTTCTTTATCATGCTAGGATTAGCAGGAAAAAGCAAAAAATTTCAGAATTGCACCTTGCAATGTGGAGATATTACTGTTTGTGCATTTACAATATTCATTGATTTTTGCCATTGAAAAACATGTTTTTCATATACCAGAAATGTTTGAAGCTACTGACTGAATGAAAGGAGCTGGCATCTCACTCTCTTTGAATCTTCTTTATCATGCTAGGATTAACAGGAAAAAGCAAAAAATTTCAGAATTGCACCTTGCAATGTGGAGATATTACTGTTTGTGCATTTACAATATTCATTGATTTTTGCCATTGAAAAACATGTTTTTCATATACCAGAAATGTTTGAAGCTACTGACTGAATGAAAGGAGCTGGCATCTCACTCTCTTTGAATCTTCTTTATCATGCTAGGATTAACAGGAAAAAGCTAAAAATTTCAGAATTGCACCGTGCAATGTGGAGATATTACTGTTTGTGCATTTACAATATTCATTGATTTTTGCCATTGAAAAACATGTTTTTCATATACCAGAAATGTTTGAAGCTACTGACTGAATGAAAGGAGCTGGCATCTCACTCTCTTTGAATCTTCTTTATCATGCTAGGATTAGCAGGAAAAAGCAAAAAATTTCAGAATTGCACCTTGCAATGTGGAGATATTACTGTTTGTGCATTTACAATATTCATTGATTTTTGCCATTGAAAAACATGTTTTTCATATACCAGAAATGTTTGAAGCTACTGACTGAATGAAAGGAGCTGGCATCTCACTCTCTTTGAATCTTCTTTATCATGCTAGGATTAAGAGGAAAAAGCTAAAAATTTCAGAATTGCACCGTGCAATGTGGAGATATTACTGTTTGTGCATTTACAATATTCATTGATTTTTGCCATTGAAAAACATGTTTTTCATATACCAGAAATGTTTGAAGCTACTGACTGAATGAAAGGAGCTGGCATCTCACTCTCTTTGAATCTTCTTTATCATGCTAGGATTAGCAGGAAAAAGCAAAAAATTTCAGAATTGCACCTTGCAATGTGGAGATATTACTGTTTGTGCATTTACAATATTCATTGATTTTTGCCATTGAAAAACATGTTTTTCATATACCAGAAATGTTTGAAGCTACTGACTGAATGAAAGGAGCTGGCATCTCACTCTCTTTGAATCTTCTTTATCATGCTAGGATTAACAGGAAAAAGCAAAAAATTTCAGAATTGCACCTTGCAATGTGGAGATATTACTGTTTGTGCATTTACAATATTCATTGATTTTTGCCATTGAAAAACATGTTTTTCATATACCAGAAATGTTTGAAGCTACTGACTGAATGAAAGGAGCTGGCATCTCACTCTCTTTGAATCTTCTTTATCATGCTAGGATTAACAGGAAAAAGCTAAAAATTTCAGAATTGCACCGTGCAATGTGGAGATATTACTGTTTGTGCATTTACAATATTCATTGATTTTTGCCATTGAAAAACATGTTTTTCATATACCAGAAATGTTTGAAGCTACTGACTGAATGAAAGGAGCTGGCATCTCACTCTCTTTGAATCTTCTTTATCATGCTAGGATTAGCAGGAAAAAGCAAAAAATTTCAGAATTGCACCTTGCAATGTGGAGATATTACTGTTTGTGCATTTACAATATTCATTGATTTTTGCCATTGAAAAACATGTTTTTCATATACCAGAAATGTTTGAAGCTACTGACTGAATGAAAGGAGCTGGCATCTCACTCTCTTTGAATCTTCTTTATCATGCTAGGATTAACAGGAAAAAGCAAAAAATTTCAGAATTGCACCTTGCAATGTGGAGATATTACTGTTTGTGCATTTACAATATTCATTGATTTTTGCCATTGAAAAACATGTTTTTCATATACCAGAAATGTTTGAAGCTACTGACTGAATGAAAGGAGCTGGCATCTCACTCTCTTTGAATCTTCTTTATCATGCTAGGATTAACAGGAAAAAGCTAAAAATTTCAGAATTGCACCGTGCAATGTGGAGATATTACTGTTTGTGCATTTACAATATTCATTGATTTTTGCCATTGAAAAACATGTTTTTCATATACCAGAAATGTTTGAAGCTACTGACTGAATGAAAGGAGCTGGCATCTCACTCTCTTTGAATCTTCTTTATCATGCTAGGATTAGCAGGAAAAAGCAAAAAATTTCAGAATTGCACCTTGCAATGTGGAGATATTACTGTTTGTGCATTTACAATATTCATTGATTTTTGCCATTGAAAAACATGTTTTTCATATACCAGAAATGTTTGAAGCTACTGACTGAATGAAAGGAGCTGGCATCTCACTCTCTTTGAATCTTCTTTATCATGCTAGGATTAGCAGGAAAAAGCAAAAAATTTCAGAATTGCACCTTGCAATGTGGAGATATTACTGTTTGTGCATTTACAATATTCATTGATTTTTGCCATTGAAAAACATGTTTTTCATATACCAGAAATGTTTGAAGCTACTGACTGAATGAAAGGAGCTGGCATCTCACTCTCTTTGAATCTTCTTTATCATGCTAGGATTAACAGGAAAAAGCAAAAAATTTCAGAATTGCACCTTGCAATGTGGAGATATTACTGTTTGTGCATTTACAATATTCATTGATTTTTGCCATTGAAAAACATGTTTTTCATATACCAGAAATGTTTGAAGCTACTGACTGAATGAAAGGAGCTGGCATCTCACTCTCTTTGAATCTTCTTTATCATGCTAGGATTAACAGGAAAAAGCTAAAAATTTCAGAATTGCACCGTGCAATGTGGAGATATTACTGTTTGTGCATTTACAATATTCATTGATTTTTGCCATTGAAAAACATGTTTTTCATATACCAGAAATGTTTGAAGCTACTGACTGAATGAAAGGAGCTGGCATCTCACTCTCTTTGAATCTTCTTTATCATGCTAGGATTAGCAGGAAAAAGCAAAAAATTTCAGAATTGCACCTTGCAATGTGGAGATATTACTGTTTGTGCATTTACAATATTCATTGATTTTTGCCATTGAAAAACATGTTTTTCATATACCAGAAATGTTTGAAGCTACTGACTGAATGAAAGGAGCTGGCATCTCACTCTCTTTGAATCTTCTTTATCATGCTAGGATTAGCAGGAAAAAGCAAAAAATTTCAGAATTGCACCTTGCAATGTGGAGATATTACTGTTTGTGCATTTACAATATTCATTGATTTTTGCCATTGAAAAACATGTTTTTCATATACCAGAAATGTTTGAAGCTACTGACTGAATGAAAGGAGCTGGCATCTCACTCTCTTTGAATCTTCTTTATCATGCTAGGATTAACAGGAAAAAGCAAAAAATTTCAGAATTGCACCTTGCAATGTGGAGATATTACTGTTTGTGCATTTACAATATTCATTGATTTTTGCCATTGAAAAACATGTTTTTCATATACCAGAAATGTTTGAAGCTACTGACTGAATGAAAGGAGCTGGCATCTCACTCTCTTTGAATCTTCTTTATCATGCTAGGATTAACAGGAAAAAGCTAAAAATTTCAGAATTGCACCGTGCAATGTGGAGATATTACTGTTTGTGCATTTACAATATTCATTGATTTTTGCCATTGAAAAACATGTTTTTCATATACCAGAAATGTTTGAAGCTACTGACTGAATGAAAGGAGCTGGCATCTCACTCTCTTTGAATCTTCTTTATCATGCTAGGATTAGCAGGAAAAAGCAAAAAATTTCAGAATTGCACCTTGCAATGTGGAGATATTACTGTTTGTGCATTTACAATATTCATTGATTTTTGCCATTGAAAAACATGTTTTTCATATACCAGAAATGTTTGAAGCTACTGACTGAATGAAAGGAGCTGGCATCTCACTCTCTTTGAATCTTCTTTATCATGCTAGGATTAAGAGGAAAAAGCTAAAAATTTCAGAATTGCACCGTGCAATGTGGAGATATTACTGTTTGTGCATTTACAATATTCATTGATTTTTGCCATTGAAAAACATGTTTTTCATATACCAGAAATGTTTGAAGCTACTGACTGAATGAAAGGAGCTGGCATCTCACTCTCTTTGAATCTTCTTTATCATGCTAGGATTAGCAGGAAAAAGCAAAAAATTTCAGAATTGCACCTTGCAATGTGGAGATATTACTGTTTGTGCATTTACAATATTCATTGATTTTTGCCATTGAAAAACATGTTTTTCATATACCAGAAATGTTTGAAGCTACTGACTGAATGAAAGGAGCTGGCATCTCACTCTCTTTGAATCTTCTTTATCATGCTAGGATTAACAGGAAAAAGCAAAAAATTTCAGAATTGCACCTTGCAATGTGGAGATATTACTGTTTGTGCATTTACAATATTCATTGATTTTTGCCATTGAAAAACATGTTTTTCATATACCAGAAATGTTTGAAGCTACTGACTGAATGAAAGGAGCTGGCATCTCACTCTCTTTGAATCTTCTTTATCATGCTAGGATTAACAGGAAAAAGCTAAAAATTTCAGAATTGCACCGTGCAATGTGGAGATATTACTGTTTGTGCATTTACAATATTCATTGATTTTTGCCATTGAAAAACATGTTTTTCATATACCAGAAATGTTTGAAGCTACTGACTGAATGAAAGGAGCTGGCATCTCACTCTCTTTGAATCTTCTTTATCATGCTAGGATTAGCAGGAAAAAGCAAAAAATTTCAGAATTGCACCTTGCAATGTGGAGATATTACTGTTTGTGCATTTACAATATTCATTGATTTTTGCCATTGAAAAAGATGTTTTTCATATACCAGAAATGTTTGAAGCTACTGACTGAATGAAAGGAGCTGGCATCTCACTCTCTTTGAATCTTCTTTATCATGCTAGGATTAACAGGAAAAAGCAAAAATTTCAGAATTGCACCTTGCAATGTGGAGATATTACTGTTTGTGCATTTACAATATTCATTGATTTTTGCCATTGAAAAACATGTTTTTCATATACCAGAAATGTTTGAAGCTACTGACTGAATGAAAGGAGCTGGCATCTCACTCTCTTTGTATCTTCTTTATCATGCTAGGATTAACAGGAAAAAGCTAAAAATTTCAGAATTGCACCGTGCAATGTGGAGATATTACTGTTTGTGCATTTACAATATTCATTGATTTTTGCCATTGAAAAACATGTTTTTCATATACCAGAAATGTTTGAAGCTACTGACTGAATGAAAGGAGCTGGCATCTCACTCTCTTTGAATCTTCTTTATCATGCTAGGATTAGCAGGAAAAAGCAAAAAATTTCAGAATTGCACCTTGCAATGTGGAGATATTACTGTTTGTGCATTTACAATATTCATTGATTTTTGCCATTGAAAAACATGTTTTTCATATACCAGAAATGTTTGAAGCTACTGACTGAATGAAAGGAGCTGGCATCTCACTCTCTTTGAATCTTCTTTATCATGCTAGGATTAACAGGAAAAAGCTAAAAATTTCAGAATTGCACCGTGCAATGTGGAGATATTACTGTTTGTGCATTTACAATATTCATTGATTTTTGCCATTGAAAAACATGTTTTTCATATACCAGAAATGTTTGAAGCTACTGACTGAATGAAAGGAGCTGGCATCTCACTCTCTTTGAATCTTCTTTATCATGCTAGGATTAGCAGGAAAAAGCAAAAAATTTCAGAATTGCACCTTGCAATGTGGAGATATTACTGTTTGTGCATTTACAATATTCATTGATTTTTGCCATTGAAAAACATGTTTTTCATATACCAGAAATGTTTGAAGCTACTGACTGAATGAAAGGAGCTGGCATCTCACTCTCTTTGAATCTTCTTTATCATGCTAGGATTAACAGGAAAAAGCAAAAAATTTCAGAATTGCACCTTGCAATGTGGAGATATTACTGTTTGTGCATTTACAATATTCATTGATTTTTGCCATTGAAAAACATGTTTTTCATATACCAGAAATGTTTGAAGCTACTGACTGAATGAAAGGAGCTGGCATCTCACTCTCTTTGAATCTTCTTTATCATGCTAGGATTAACAGGAAAAAGCTAAAAATTTCAGAATTGCACCGTGCAATGTGGAGATATTACTGTTTGTGCATTTACAATATTCATTGATTTTTGCCATTGAAAAACATGTTTTTCATATACCAGAAATGTTTGAAGCTAATGACTGAATGAAAGGAGCTGGCATCTCCCTCTCTTTGAATCTTCTTTATCATGCTAGGATTAGCAGGAAAAAGCAAAAAATTTCAGAATTGCACCGTGCAATGTGGAGATATTACTGTTTGTGCATTTACAATATTCATTGATTTTTGCCATTGAAAAACATGTTTTTCATATACCAGAAATGTTTGAAGCTACTGACTGAATGAAAGGAGCTGGCATCTCACTCTCTTTGAATCTTCTTTATCATGCTAGGATTAACAGGAAAAAGCTAAAAATTTCAGAATTGCACCGTGCAATGTGGAGATATTACTGTTTGTGCATTTACAATATTCATTGATTTTTGCCATTGAAAAACATGTTTTTCATATACCAGAAATGTTTGAAGCTAATGACTGAATGAAAGGAGCTGGCATCTCCCTCTCTTTGAATCTTCTTTATCATGCTAGGATTAGCAGGAAAAAGCAAAAAATTTCAGAATTGCACCTTGCAATGTGGAGATATTACTGTTTGTGCATTTACAATATTCATTGATTTTTGCCATTGAAAAACATGTTTTTCATATACCAGAAATGTTTGAAGCTACTGACTGAATGAAAGGAGCTGGCATCTCACTCTCTTTGAATCTTCTTTATCATGCTAGGATTAACAGGAAAAAGCTAAAAATTTCAGAATTGCACCGTGCAATGTGGAGATATTACTGTTTGTGCATTTACAATATTCATTGATTTTTGCCATTGAAAAACATGTTTTTCATATACCAGAAATGTTTGAAGCTACTGACTGAATGAAAGGAGCTGGCATCTCACTCTCTTTGAATCTTCTTTATCATGCTAGGATTAGCAGGAAAAAGCAAAAAATTTCAGAATTGCACCTTGCAATGTGGAGATATTACTGTTTGTGCATTTACAATATTCATTGATTTTTGCCATTGAAAAACATGTTTTTCATATACCAGAAATGTTTGAAGCTACTGACTGAATGAAAGGAGCTGGCATCTCACTCTCTTTGAATCTTCTTTATCATGCTAGGATTAACAGGAAAAAGCAAAAAATTTCAGAATTGCACCTTGCAATGTGGAGATATTACTGTTTGTGCATTTACAATATTCATTGATTTTTGCCATTGAAAAACATGTTTTTCATATACCAGAAATGTTTGAAGCTACTGACTGAATGAAAGGAGCTGGCATCTCACTCTCTTTGAATCTTTATCATGCTAGGATTAACAGGAAAAAGCTAAAAATTTCAGAATTGCACCGTGCAATGTGGAGATATTACTGTTTGTGCATTTACAATATTCATTGATTTTTGCCATTGAAAAACATGTTTTTCATATACCAGAAATGTTTGAAGCTACTGACTGAATGAAAGGAGCTGGCATCTCACTCTCTTTGAATCTTCTTTATCATGCTAGGATTAGCAGGAAAAAGCAAAAAATTTCAGAATTGCACCTTGCAATGTGGAGATATTACTGTTTGTGCATTTACAATATTCATTGATTTTTGCCATTGAAAAACATGTTTTTCATATACCAGAAATGTTTGAAGCTACTGACTGAATGAAAGGAGCTGGCATCTCACTCTCTTTGAATCTTCTTTATCATGCTAGGATTAACAGGAAAAAGCTAAAAATTTCAGAATTGCACCGTGCAATGTGGAGATATTACTGTTTGTGCATTTACAATATTCATTGATTTTTGCCATTGAAAAACATGTTTTTCATATACCAGAAATGTTTGAAGCTACTGACTGAATGAAAGGAGCTGGCATCTCACTCTCTTTGAATCTTCTTTATCATGCTAGGATTAGCAGGAAAAAGCAAAAAATTTCAGAATTGCACCTTGCAATGTGGAGATATTACTGTTTGTGCATTTACAATATTCATTGATTTTTGCCATTGAAAAACATGTTTTTCATATACCAGAAATGTTTGAAGCTACTGACTGAATGAAAGGAGCTGGCATCTCACTCTCTTTGAATCTTCTTTATCATGCTAGGATTAGCAGGAAAAAGCAAAAAATTTCAGAATTGCACCTTGCAATGTGGAGATATTACTGTTTGTGCATTTACAATATTCATTGATTTTTGCCATTGAAAAACATGTTTTTCATATACCAGAAATGTTTGAAGCTACTGACTGAATGAAAGGAGCTGGCATCTCACTCTCTTTGAATCTTCTTTATCATGCTAGGATTAACAGGAAAAAGCTAAAAATTTCAGAATTGCACCGTGCAATGTGGAGATATTTCTGTTTGTGCATTTACAATATTCATTGATTTTTGCCATTGAAAAACATGTTTTTCATATACCAGAAATGTTTGAAGCTACTGACTGAATGAAAGGAGCTGGCATCTCACTCTCTTTGAATCTTCTTTATCATGCTAGGATTAGCAGGAAAAAGCAAAAAATTTCAGAATTGCACCTTGCAATGTGGAGATATTACTGTTTGAGCATATACAATATTCATTGATTTTTGCCATTGAAAAACATGTTTTTCATATACCAGAAATGTTTGAAGCTACTGACTGAATGAAAGGAGCTGGCATCTCACTCTCTTTGAATCTTCTTTATCATGCTCGGATTAACAGGAAAAAGCAAAAAATTTCAGAATTGCACCTTGCAATGTGGAGATATTACTGTTTGTGCATTTACAATATTCATTGATTTTTGCCATTGAAAAACATGTTTTTCATATACCAGAAATGTTTGAAGCTACTGACTGAATGAAAGGAGCTAGCATCTCACTCTCTTTGAATCTTCTTTATCATGCTAGGATTAACAGGAAAAAGCTAAAAATTTCAGAATTGCACCGTGCAATGTGGAGATATTACTGTTTGTGCATTTACAATATTCATTGATTTTTGCCATTGAAAAACATGTTTTTCATATACCAGAAATGTTTGAAGCTACTGACTGAATGAAAGGAGCTGGCATCTCACTCTCTTTGAATCTTCTTTATCATGCTAGGATTAGCAGGAAAAAGCAAAACATTTCAGAATTGCACCTTGCAATGTGGAGATATTACTGTTTGTGCATTTACAATATTCATTGATTTTTGCCATTGAAAAACATGTTTTTCATATACCAGAAATGTTTGAAGCTACTGACTGAATGAAAGGAGCTGGCATCTCACTCTCTTTGAATCTTCTTTATCATGCTAGGATTAACAGGAAAAAGCAAAAAATTTCAGAATTGCACCTTGCAATGTGGAGATATTACTGTTTGTGCATTTACAATATTCATTGATTTTTGCCATTGAAAAACATGTTTTTCATATACCAGAAATGTTTGAAGCTACTGACTGAATGAAAGGAGCTGGCATCTCACTCTCTTTGAATCTTTATCATGCTAGGATTAACAGGAAAAAGCTAAAAATTTCAGAATTGCACCGTGCAATGTGGAGATATTACTGTTTGTGCATTTACAATATTCATTGATTTTTGCCATTGAAAAACATGTTTTTCATATACCAGAAATGTTTGAAGCTACTGACTGAATGAAAGGAGCTGGCATCTCACTCTCTTTGAATCTTCTTTATCATGCTAGGATTAGCAGGAAAAAGCAAAAAATTTCAGAATTGCACCTTGCAATGTGGAGATATTACTGTTTGTGCATTTACAATATTCATTGATTTTTGCCATTGAAAAACATGTTTTTCATATACCAGAAATGTTTGAAGCTACTGACTGAATGAAAGGAGCTGGCATCTCACTCTCTTTGAATCTTCTTTATCATGCTAGGATTAACAGTAAAAAGCTAAAAATTTCAGAATTGCACCGTGCAATGTGGAGATATTACTGTTTGTGCATTTACAATATTCATTGATTTTTGCCATTGAAAAACATGTTTTTCATATACCAGAAATGTTTGAAGCTACTGACTGAATGAAAGGAGCTGGCATCTCACTCTCTTTGAATCTTCTTTATCATGCTAGGATTAGCAGGAAAAAGCAAAAAATTTCAGAATTGCACCTTGCAATGTGGAGATATTACTGTTTGTGCATTTACAATATTCATTGATTTTTGCCATTGAAAAACATGTTTTTCATATACCAGAAATGTTTGAAGCTACTGACTGAATGAAAGGAGCTGGCATCTCACTCTCTTTGAATCTTCTTTATCATGCTAGGATTAGCAGGAAAAAGCAAAAAATTTCAGAATTGCACCTTGCAATGTGGAGATATTACTGTTTGTGCATTTACAATATTCATTGATTTTTGCCATTGAAAAACATGTTTTTCATATACCAGAAATGTTTGAAGCTACTGACTGAATGAAAGGAGCTGGCATCTCACTCTCTTTGAATCTTCTTTATCATGCTAGGATTAACAGGAAAAAGCTAAAAATTTCAGAATTGCACCGTGCAATGTGGAGATATTTCTGTTTGTGCATTTACAATATTCATTGATTTTTGCCATTGAAAAACATGTTTTTCATATACCAGAAATGTTTGAAGCTACTGACTGAATGAAAGGAGCTGGCATCTCACTCTCTTTGAATCTTCTTTATCATGCTAGGATTAGCAGGAAAAAGCAAAAAATTTCAGAATTGCACCTTGCAATGTGGAGATATTACTGTTTGAGCATATACAATATTCATTGATTTTTGCCATTGAAAAACATGTTTTTCATATACCAGAAATGTTTGAAGCTACTGACTGAATGAAAGGAGCTGGCATCTCACTCTCTTTGAATCTTCTTTATCATGCTCGGATTAACAGGAAAAAGCAAAAAATTTCAGAATTGCACCTTGCAATGTGGAGATATTACTGTTTGTGCATTTACAATATTCATTGATTTTTGCCATTGAAAAACATGTTTTTCATATACCAGAAATGTTTGAAGCTACTGACTGAATGAAAGGAGCTGGCATCTCACTCTCTTTGAATCTTCTTTATCATGCTAGGATTAACAGGAAAAAGCTAAAAATTTCAGAATTGCACCGTGCAATGTGGAGATATTACTGTTTGTGCATTTACAATATTCATTGATTTTTGCCATTGAAAAACATGTTTTTCATATACCAGAAATGTTTGAAGCTACTGACTGAATGAAAGGAGCTGGCATCTCACTCTCTTTGAATCTTCTTTATCATGCTAGGATTAGCAGGAAAAAGCAAAAAATTTCCGAATTGCACCTTGCAATGTGGAGATATTACTGTTTGTGCATTTACAATATTCATTGATTTTTGCCATTGAAAAACATGTTTTTCATATACCAGAAATGTTTGAAGCTACTGACTGAATGAAAGGAGCTGGCATCTCACTCTCTTTGAATCTTCTTTATCATGCTAGGATTAACAGGAAAAAGCTAAAAATTTCAGAATTGCACCGTGCAATGTGGAGATATTACTGTTTGTGCATTTACAATATTCATTGATTTTTGCCATTGAAAAACATGTTTTTCATATACCAGAAATGTTTGAAGCTACTGACTGAATGAAAGGAGCTGGCATCTCACTCTCTTTGAATCTTCTTTATCATGCCAGGATTAGCAGGAAAAAGCAAAAAATTTCAGAATTGCACCTTGCAATGTGGAGATATTACTGTTTGTGCATTTACAATATTCATTGATTTTTGCCATTGAAAAACATGTTTTTCATATACCAGAAATGTTTGAAGCTACTGACTGAATGAAAGGAGCTGGCATCTCACTCTCTTTGAATCTTCTTTATCATGCTAGGATTAACAGGAAAAAGCAAAAAATTTCAGAATTGCACCTTGCAATGTGGAGATATTACTGTTTGTGCATTTACAATATTCATTGATTTTTGCCATTGAAAAACATGTTTTTCATATACCAGAAATGTTTGAAGCTACTGACTGAATGAAAGGAGCTGGCATCTCACTCTCTTTGAATCTTCTTTATCATGCTAGGATTAGCAGGAAAAAGCAAAAAATTTCAGAATTGCACCTTGCAATGTGGAGATATTACTGTTTGTGCATTTACAATATTCATTGATTTTTGCCATTGAAAAACATGTTTTTCATATACCAGAAATGTTTGAAGCTACTGACTGAATGAAAGGAGCTGGCATCTCACTCTCTTTGAATCTTCTTTATCATGCTAGGATTAACAGGAAAAAGCTAAAAATTTCAGAATTGCACCGTGCAATGTGGAGATATTACTGTTTGTGCATTTACAATATTCATTGATTTTTGCCATTGAAAAACATGTTTTTCATATACCAGAAATGTTTGAAGCTACTGACTGAATGAAAGGAGCTGGCATCTCACTCTCTTTGAATCTTCTTTATCATGCTAGGATTAGCAGGAAAAAGCAAAAAATTTCAGAATTGCACCTTGCAATGTGGAGATATTACTGTTTGTGCATTTACAATATTCATTGATTTTTGCCATTGAAAAACATGTTTTTCATATACCAGAAATGTTTGAAGCTACTGACTGAATGAAAGGAGCTGGCATCTCACTCTCTTTGAATCTTCTTTATCATGCTAGGATTAACAGGAAAAAGCAAAAAATTTCAGAATTGCACCTTGCAATGTGGAGATATTACTGTTTGTGCATTTACAATATTCATTGATTTTTGCCATTGAAAAACATGTTTTTCATATACCAGAAATGTTTGAAGCTACTGACTGAATGAAAGGAGCTGGCATCTCACTCTCTTTGAATCTTCTTTATCATGCTAGGATTAACAGGAAAAAGCTAAAAATTTCAGAATTGCACCGTGCAATGTGGAGATATTACTGTTTGTGCATTTACAATATTCATTGATTTTTGCCATTGAAAAACATGTTTTTCATATACCAGAAATGTTTGAAGCTACTGACTGAATGAAAGGAGCTGGCATCTCACTCTCTTTGAATCTTCTTTATCATGCTAGGATTAGCAGGAAAAAGCAAAAAATTTCAGAATTGCACCTTGCAATGTGGAGATATTACTGTTTGTGCATTTACAATATTCATTGATTTTTGCCATTGAAAAGCATGTTTTTCATATACCAGAAATGTTTGAAGCTACTGACTGAATGAAAGGAGCTGGCATCTCACTCTCTTTGAATCTTCTTTATCATGCTAGGATTAACAGGAAAAAGCTAAAAATTTCAGAATTGCACCGTGCAATGTGGAGATATTACTGTTTGTGCATTTACAATATTCATTGATTTTTGCCATTGAAAAACATGTTTTTCATATACCAGAAATGTTTGAAGCTACTGACTGAATGAAAGGAGCTGGCATCTCACTCTCTTTGAATCTTCTTTATCATGCTAGGATTAGCAGGAAAAAGCAAAAAATTTCAGAATTGCACCTTGCAATGTGGAGATATTACTGTTTGTGCATTTACAATATTCATTGATTTTTGCCATTGAAAAACATGTTTTTCATATACCAGAAATGTTTGAAGCTACTGACTGAATGAAAGGAGCTGGCATCTCACTCTCTTTGAATCTTCTTTATCATGCTAGGATTAGCAGGAAAAAGCAAAAAATTTCAGAATTGCACCTTGCAATGTGGAGATATTACTGTTGGTGCATTTACAATATTCATTGATTTTTGCCATTGAAAAACATGTTTTTCATATACCAGAAATGTTTGAAGCTACTGACTGAATGAAAGGAGCTGGCATCTCACTCTCTTTGAATCTTCTTTATCATGCTAGGATTAACAGGAAAAAGCTAAAAATTTCAGAATTGCACCGTGCAATGTGGAGATATTACTGTTTGTGCATTTACAATATTCATTGATTTTTGCCATTGAAAAACATGTTTTTCATATACCAGAAATGTTTGAAGCTACTGACTGAATGAAAGGAGCTGGCATCTCACTCTCTTTGAATCTTCTTTATCATGCTAGGATTAACAGGAAAAAGCTAAAAATTTCAGAATTGCACCGTGCAATGTGGAGATATTACTGTTTGTGCATTTACAATATTCATTGATTTTTGCCATTGAAAAACATGTTTTTCATATACCAGAAATGTTTGAAGCTACTGATTGAATGAAAGGAGCTGGCATCTCACTCTCTTTGAATCTTCTTTATCATGCTAGGATTAGCAGGAAAAAGCAAAAAATTTCAGAATTGCACCTTGCAATGTGGAGACATTACTGTTTGTGCATTTACAATATTCATTGATTTTTGCCATTGAAAAACATGTTTTTCATATACCAGAAATGTTTGAAGCTACTGACTGAATGAAAGGAGCTGGCATCTCACTCTCTTTGAATCTTCTTTATCATGCTAGGATTAACAGGAAAAAGCTAAAAATTTCAGAATTGCACAGTGCAATGTGGAGATATTACTGTTTGTGCATTTACAATATTCATTGATTTTTGCCATTGAAAAACATGTTTTTCATATACCAGAAATGTTTGAAGCTACTGACTGAATGAAAGGAGCTGGCATCTCACTCTCTTTGAATCTTCTTTATCATGCTAGGATTAGCAGGAAAAAGCAAAAAATTTCAGAATTGCACCTTGCAATGTGGAGATATTACTGTTTGTGCATTTACAATATTCATTGATTTTTGCCATTGAAAAACATGTTTTTCATATACCAGAAATGTTTGAAGCTACTGACTGAATGAAAGGAGCTGGCATCTCACTCTCTTTGAATCTTCTTTATCATGCTAGGATTAACAGGAAAAAGCAAAAAATTTCAGAATTGCACCTTGCAATGTGGAGATATTACTGTTTGTGCATTTACAATATTCATTGATTTTTGCCATTGAAAAACATGTTTTTCATATACCAGAAATGTTTGAAGCTACTGACTGAATGAAAGGAGCTGGCATCTCACTCTCTTTGAATCTTCTTTATCATGCTAGGATTAACAGGAAAAAGCTAAAAATTTCAGAATTGCACCATGCAATGTGGAGATATTACTGTTTGTGCATTTACAATATTCATTGATTTTTGCCATTGAAAAACATGTTTTTCATATACCAGAAATGTTTGAAGCTACTGACTGAATGAAAGGAGCTGGCATCTCACTCTCTTTGAATCTTCTTTATCATGCTAGGATTAGCAGGAAAAAGCAAAAAATTTCAGAATTGCACCTTGCAATGTGGAGATATTACTGTTTGTGCATTTACAATATTCATTGATTTTTGCCATTGAAAAACATGTTTTTCATATACCAGAAATGTTTGAAGCTACTGACTGAATGAAAGGAGCTGGCATCTCACTCTCTTTGAATCTTCTTTATCATGCTAGGATTAACAGGAAAAAGCTAAAAATTTCAGAATTGCACCGTGCAATGTGGAGATATTACTGTTTGTGCATTTACAATATTCATTGATTTTTTCCATTGAAAAACATGTTTTTCATATACCAGAAATGTTTGAAGCTACTGACTGAATGAAAGGAGCTGGCATCTCACTCTCTTTGAATCTTCTTTATCATGCTAGGATTAGCAGGAAAAAGCAAAAAATTTCAGAATTGCACCTTGCAATGTGGAGATATTACTGTTTGTGCATTTACAATATTCATTGATTTTTGCCATTGAAAAACATGTTTTTCATATACCAGAAATGTTTGAAGCTACTGACTGAATGAAAGGAGCTGGCATCTCACTCTCTTTGAATCTTCTTTATCATGCTAGGATTAGCAGGAAAAAGCAAAAAATTTCAGAATTGCACCTTGCAATGTGGAGATATTACTGTTTGTGCATTTACAATATTCATTGATTTTTGCCATTGAAAAACATGTTTTTCATATACCAGAAATGTTTGAAGCTACTGACTGAATGAAAGGAGCTGGCATCTCACTCTCTTTGAATCTTCTTTATCATGCTAGGATTAACAGGAAAAAGCAAAAAATTTCAGAATTGCACCTTGCAATGTGGAGATATTACTGTTTGTGCATTTACAATATTCATTGATTTTTGCCATTGAAAAACATGTTTTTCATATACCAGAAATGTTTGAAGCTACTGACTGAATGAAAGGAGCTGGCATCTCACTCTCTTTGAATCTTCTTTATCATGCTAGGATTAACAGGAAAAAGCTAAAAATTTCAGAATTGCACCGTGCAATGTGGAGATATTACTGTTTGTGCATTTACAATATTCATTGATTTTTGCCATTGAAAAACATGTTTTTCATATACCAGAAATGTTTGAAGCTACTGACTGAATGAAAGCAGCTGGCATCTCACTCTCTTTGAATCTTCTTTATCATGCTAGGATTAGCAGGAAAAAGCAAAAAATTTCAGAATTGCACCTTGCAATGTGGAGATATTACTGTTTGTGCATTTACAATATTCATTGATTTTTGCCATTGAAAAACATGTTTTTCATATACCAGAAATGTTTGAAGCTACTGACTGAATGAAAGGAGCTGGCATCTCACTCTCTTTGAATCTTCTTTATCATGCTAGGATTAACAGGAAAAAGCTAAAAATTTCAGAATTGCACCGTGCAATGTGGAGATATTACTGTTTGTGCATTTACAATATTCATTGATTTTTGCCATTGAAAAACATGTTTTTCATATACCAGAAATGTTTGAAGCTACTGACTGAATGAAAGGAGCTGGCATCTCACTCTCTTTGAATCTTCTTTATCATGCTAGGATTAGCAGGAAAAAGCAAAACATTTCAGAATTGCACCTTGCAATGTGGAGATATTACTGTTTGTGCATTTACAATATTCATTGATTTTTGCCATTGAAAAACATGTTTTTCATATACCAGAAATGTTTGAAGCTACTGACTGAATGAAAGGAGCTGGCATCTCACTCTCTTTGAATCTTCTTTATCATGCTAGGATTAACAGGAAAAAGCAAAAAATTTCAGAATTGCACCTTGCAATGTGGAGATATTACTGTTTGTGCATTTACAATATTCATTGATTTTTGCCATTGAAAAACATGTTTTTCATATACCAGAAATGTTTGAAGCTACTGACTGAATGAAAGGAGCTGGCATCTCACTCTCTTTGAATCTTCTTTATCATGCTAGGATTAACAGGAAAAAGCTAAAAATTTCAGAATTGCACCGTGCAATGTGGAGATATTACTGTTTGTGCATTTACAATATTCATTGATTTTTGCCATTGAAAAACATGTTTTTCATATACCAGAAATGTTTGAAGCTACTGACTGAATGAAAGGAGCTGGCATCTCACTCTCTTTGAATCTTCTTTATCATGCTAGGATTAGCAGGAAAAAGCAAAAAATTTCAGAATTGCACCTTGCAATGTGGAGATATTACTGTTTGTGCATTTACAATATTCATTGATTTTTGCCATTGAAAAACATGTTTTTCATATACCAGAAATGTTTGAAGCTACTGACTGAATGAAAGGAGCTGGCATCTCACTCTCTTTGAATCTTCTTTATCATGCTAGGATTAACAGGAAAAAGCAAAAAATTTCAGAATTGCACCTTGCAATGTGGAGATATTAATGTTTGTGCATTTACAATATTCATTGATTTTTGCCATTGAAAAACATGTTTTTCATTTACCAGAAATGTTTGAAGCTACTGACTGAATGAAAGGAGCTGGCATCTCACTCTCTTTGAATCTTCTTTATCATGCTAGGATTAACAGGAAAAAGCTAAAAATTTCAGAATTGCACCGTGCAATGTGGAGATATTACTGTTTGTGCATTTACAATATTCATTGATTTTTGCCATTGAAAAACATGTTTTTCATATACCAGAAATGTTTGAAGCTACTGACTGAATGAAAGGAGCTGGCATCTCACTCTCTTTGAATCTTCTTTATCATGCTAGGATTAGCAGGAAAAAGCAAAAAATTTCAGAATTGCACCTTGCAATGTGGAGATATTACTGTTGGTGCATTTACAATATTCATTGATTTTTGCCATTGAAAAACATGTTTTTCATATACCAGAAATGTTTGAAGCTACTGACTGAATGAAAGGAGCTGGCATCTCACTCTCTTTGAATCTTCTTTATCATGCTAGGATTAACAGGAAAAAGCTAAAAATTTCAGAATTGCACCGTGCAATGTGGAGATATTACTGTTTGTGCATTTACAATATTCATTGATTTTTGCCATTGAAAAACATGTTTTTCATATACCAGAAATGTTTGAAGCTACTGACTGAATGAAAGGAGCTGGCATCTCACTCTCTTTGAATCTTCTTTATCATGCTAGGATTAACAGGAAAAAGCTAAAAATTTCAGAATTGCACCGTGCAATGTGGAGATATTACTGTTTGTGCATTTACAATATTCATTGATTTTTGCCATTGAAAAACATGTTTTTCATATACCAGAAATGTTTGAAGCTACTGACTGAATGAAAGGAGCTGGCATCTCACTCTCTTTGAATCTTCTTTATCATGCTAGGATTAGCAGGAAAAAGCAAAAAATTTCAGAATTGCACCTTGCAATGTGGAGATATTACTGTTTGTGCATTTACAATATTCATTGATTTTTGCCATTGAAAAACATGTTTTTCATATACCAGAAATGTTTGAAGCTACTGACTGAATGAAAGGAGCTGGCATCTCACTCTCTTTGAATCTTCTTTATCATGCTAGGATTAACAGGAAAAAGCTAAAAATTTCAGAATTGCACCGTGCAATGTGGAGATATTACTGTTTGTGCATTTACAATATTCATTGATTTTTGCCATTGAAAAACATGTTTTTCATATACCAGAAATGTTTGAAGCTACTGACTGAATGAAAGGAGCTGGCATCTCACTCTCTTTGAATCTTCTTTATCATGCTAGGATTAGCAGGAAAAAGCAAAAAATTTCAGAATTGCACCTTGCAATGTGGAGATATTACTGTTTGTGCATTTACAATATTCATTGATTTTTGCCATTGAAAAACATGTTTTTCATATACCAGAAATGTTTGAAGCTACTGACTGAATGAAAGGAGCTGGCATCTCACTCTCTTTGAATCTTCTTTATCATGCTAGGATTAACAGGAAAAAGCAAAAAATTTCAGAATTGCACCTTGCAATGTGGAGATATTACTGTTTGTGCATTTACAATATTCATTGATTTTTGCCATTGAAAAACATGTTTTTCATATACCAGAAATGTTTGAAGCTACTGACTGAATGAAAGGAGCTGGCATCTCACTCTCTTTGAATCTTCTTTATCATGCTAGGATTAACAGGAAAAAGCTAAAAATTTCAGAATTGCACCATGCAATGTGGAGATATTACTGTTTGTGCATTTACAATATTCATTGATTTTTGCCATTGAAAAACATGTTTTTCATATACCAGAAATGTTTGAAGCTACTGACTGAATGAAAGGAGCTGGCATCTCACTCTCTTTGAATCTTCTTTATCATGCTAGGATTAGCAGGAAAAAGCAAAAAATTTCAGAATTGCACCTTGCAATGTGGAGATATTACTGTTTGTGCATTTACAATATTCATTGATTTTTGCCATTGAAAAACATGTTTTTCATATACCAGAAATGTTTGAAGCTACTGACTGAATGAAAGGAGCTGGCATCTCACTCTCTTTGAATCTTCTTTATCATGCTAGGATTAACAGGAAAAAGCTAAAAATTTCAGAATTGCACCGTGCAATGTGGAGATATTACTGTTTGTGCATTTACAATATTCATTGATTTTTGCCATTGAAAAACATGTTTTTCATATACCAGAAATGTTTGAAGCTACTGACTGAATGAAAGGAGCTGGCATCTCACTCTCTTTGAATCTTCTTTATCATGCTAGGATTAGCAGGAAAAAGCAAAAAATTTCAGAATTGCACCTTGCAATGTGGAGATATTACTGTTTGTGCATTTACAATATTCATTGATTTTTGCCATTGAAAAACATGTTTTTCATATACCAGAAATGTTTGAAGCTACTGACTGAATGAAAGGAGCTGGCATCTCACTCTCTTTGAATCTTCTTTATCATGCTAGGATTAGCAGGAAAAAGCAAAAAATTTCAGAATTGCACCTTGCAATGTGCAGATATTACTGTTTGTGCATTTACAATATTCATTGATTTTTGCCATTGAAAAACATGTTTTTCATATACCAGAAATGTTTGAAGCTACTGACTGAATGAAAGGAGCTGGCATCTCACTCTCTTTGAATCTTCTTTATCATGCTAGGATTAACAGGAAAAAGCAAAAAATTTCAGAATTGCACCTTGCAATGTGGAGATATTACTGTTTGTGCATTTACAATATTCATTGATTTTTGCCATTGAAAAACATGTTTTTCATATACCAGAAATGTTGAAGCTACTGACTGAATGAAAGGAGCTGGCATCTCACTCTCTTTGAATCTTCTTTATCATGCTAGGATTAACAGGAAAAAGCTAAAAATTTCAGAATTGCACCGTGCAATGTGGAGATATTACTGTTTGTGCATTTACAATATTCATTGATTTTTGCCATTGAAAAACATGTTTTTCATATACCAGAAATGTTTGAAGCTACTGACTGAATGAAAGGAGCTGGCATCTCACTCTCTTTGAATCTTCTTTATCATGCTAGGATTAGCAGGAAAAAGCAAAAAATTTCAGAATTGCACCTTGCAATGTGGAGATATTACTGTTTGTGCATTTACAATATTCATTGATTTTTGCCATTGAAAAACATGTTTTTCATATACCAGAAATGTTTGAAGCTACTGACTGAATGAAAGGAGCTGGCATCTCACTCTCTTTGAATCTTCTTTATCATGCTAGGATTAACAGGAAAAAGCTAAAAATTTCAGAATTGCACCGTGCAATGTGGAGATATTACTGTTTGTGCATTTACAATATTCATTGATTTTTGCCATTGAAAAACATGTTTTTCATATACCAGAAATGTTTGAAGCTACTGACTGAATGAAAGGAGCTGGCATCTCACTCTCTTTGAATCTTCTTTATCATGCTAGGATTAGCAGGAAAAAGCAAAACATTTCAGAATTGCACCTTGCAATGTGGAGATATTACTGTTTGTGCATTTACAATATTCATTGATTTTTGCCATTGAAAAACATGTTTTTCATATACCAGAAATGTTTGAAGCTACTGACTGAATGAAAGGAGCTGGCATCTCACTCTCTTTGAATCTTCTTTATCATGCTAGGATTAACAGGAAAAAGCAAAAAATTTCAGAATTGCACCTTGCAATGTGGAGATATTACTGTTTGTGCATTTACAATATTCATTGATTTTTGCCATTGAAAAACATGTTTTTCATATACCAGAAATGTTTGAAGCTACTGACTGAATGAAAGGAGCTGGCATCTCACTCTCTTTGAATCTTCTTTATCATGCTAGGATTAACAGGAAAAAGCTAAAAATTTCAGAATTGCACCGTGCAATGTGGAGATATTACTGTTTGTGCATTTACAATATTCATTGATTTTTGCCATTGAAAAACATGTTTTTCATATACCAGAAATGTTTGAAGCTACTGACTGAATGAAAGGAGCTGGCATCTCACTCTCTTTGAATCTTCTTTATCATGCTAGGATTAGCAGGAAAAAGCAAAAAATTTCAGAATTGCACCTTGCAATGTGGAGATATTACTGTTTGTGCATTTACAATATTCATTGATTTTTGCCATTGAAAAACATGTTTTTCATATACCAGAAATGTTTGAAGCTACTGACTGAATGAAAGGAGCTGGCATCTCACTCTCTTTGAATCTTCTTTATCATGCTAGGATTAACAGGAAAAAGCAAAAATTTCAGAATTGCACCTTGCAATGTGGAGATATTACTGTTTGTGCATTTACAATATTCATTGATTTTTGCCATTGAAAAACATGTTTTTCATTTACCAGAAATGTTTGAAGCTACTGACTGAATGAAAGGAGCTGGCATCTCACTCTCTTTGAATCTTCTTTATCATGCTAGGATTAACAGGAAAAAGCTAAAAATTTCAGAATTGCACCGTGCAATGTGGAGATATTACTGTTTGTGCATTTACAATATTCATTGATTTTTGCCATTGAAAAACATGTTTTTCATATACCAGAAATGTTTGAAGCTACTGACTGAATGAAAGGAGCTGGCATCTCACTCTCTTTGAATCTTCTTTATCATGCTAGGATTAGCAGGAAAAAGCAAAAAATTTCAGAATTGCACCTTGCAATGTGGAGATATTACTGTTTGTGCATTTACAATATTCATTGATTTTTGCCATTGAAAAACATGTTTTTCATATACCAGAAATGTTTGAAGCTACTGACTGAATGAAAGGAGCTGGAATCTCACTCTCTTTGAATCTTCTTTATCATGCTAGGATTAACAGGAAAAAGCTAAAAATTTCAGAATTGCACCGTGCAATGTGGAGATATTACTGTTTGTGCATTTACAATATTCATTGATTTTTGCCATTGAAAAACATGTTTTTCATATACCAGAAATGTTTGAAGCTACTGACTGAATGAAAGGAGCTGGCATCTCACTCTCTTTGAATCTTCTTTATCATGCTAGGATTAGCAGGAAAAAGCAAAAAATTTCAGAATTGCACCTTGCAATGTGGAGATATTACTGTTTGTGCATTTACAATATTCATTGATTTTTGCCATTGAAAAACATGTTTTTCATATACCAGAAATGTTTGAAGCTACTGACTGAATGAAAGGAGCTGGCATCTCACTCTCTTTGAATCTTCTTTATCATGCTAGGATTAACAGGAAAAAGCAAAAAATTTCAGAATTGCACCTTGCAATGTGGAGATATTACTGTTTGTGCATTTACAATATTCATTGATTTTTGCCATTGAAAAACATGTTTTTCATATACCAGAAATGTTTGAAGCTACTGACTGAATGAAAGGAGCTGGCATCTCACTCTCTTTGAATCTTCTTTATCATGCTAGGATTAACAGGAAAAAGCTAAAAATTTCAGAATTGCACCGTGCAATGTGGAGATATTACTGTTTGTGCATTTACAATATTCATTGATTTTTGCCATTGAAAAACATGTTTTTCATATACCAGAAATGTTTGAAGCTACTGACTGAATGAAAGGAGCTGGCATCTCACTCTCTTTGAATCTTCTTTATCATGCTAGGATTAGCAGGAAAAAGCAAAAAATTTCAGAATTGCACCTTGCAATGTGGAGATATTACTGTTTGTGCATTTACAATATTCATTGATTTTTGCCATTGAAAAACATGTTTTTCATATACCAGAAATGTTTGAAGCTACTGACTGAATGAAAGGAGCTGGCATCTCACTCTCTTTGAATCTTCTTTATCATGCTAGGATTAACAGGAAAAAGCAAAAAATTTCAGAATTGCACCTTGCAATGTGGAGATATTACTGTTTGTGCATTTACAATATTCATTGATTTTTGCCATTGAAAAACATGTTTTTCATATACCAGAAATGTTTGAAGCTACTGACTGAATGAAAGGAGCTGGCATCTCACTCTCTTTGAATCTTCTTTATCATGCTAGGATTAACAGGAAAAAGCTAAAAATTTCAGAATTGCACCGTGCAATGTGGAGATATTACTGTTTGTGCATTTACAATATTCATTGATTTTTGCCATTGAAAAACATGTTTTTCATATACCAGAAATGTTTGAAGCTACTGACTGAATGAAAGGAGCTGGCATCTCACTCTCTTTGAATCTTCTTTATCATGCTAGGATTAGCAGGAAAAAGCAAAAAATTTCAGAATTGCACCTTGCAATGTGGAGATATTACTGTTTGTGCATTTACAATATTCATTGATTTTTGCCATTGAAAAACATGTTTTTCATATACCAGAAATGTTTGAAGCTACTGACTGAATGAAAGGAGCTGGCATCTCACTCTCTTTGAATCTTCTTTATCATGCTAGGATTAACAGGAAAAAGCTAAAAATTTCAGAATTGCACCGTGCAATGTGGAGATATTACTGTTTGTGCATTTACAATATTCATTGATTTTTGCCATTGAAAAACATGTTTTTCATATACCAGAAATGTTTGAAGCTACTGACTGAATGAAAGGAGCTGGCATCTCACTCTCTTTGAATCTTCTTTATCATGCTAGGATTAGCAGGAAAAAGCAAAAAATTTCAGAATTGCACCTTGCAATGTGGAGATATTACTGTTTGTGCATTTACAATATTCATTGATTTTTGCCATTGAAAAACATGTTTTTCATATACCAGAAATGTTTGAAGCTACTGACTGAATGAAAGGAGCTGGCATCTCACTCTCTTTGAATCTTCTTTATCATGCTAGGATTAACAGGAAAAAGCTAAAAATTTCAGAATTGCACCGTGCAATGTGGAGATATTACTGTTTGTGCATTTACAATATTCATTGATTTTTGCCATTGAAAAACATGTTTTTCATATACCAGAAATGTTTGAAGCTAATGACTGAATGAAAGGAGCTGGCATCTCACTCTCTTTGAATCTTCTTTATCATGCTAGGATTAACAGGAAAAAGCTAAAAATTTCAGAATTGCACCGTGCAATGTGGAGATATTACTGTTTGTGCATTTACAATATTCATTGATTTTTGCCATTGAAAAACATGTTTTTCATATACCAGAAATGTTTGAAGCTACTGACTGAATGAAAGGAGCTGGCATCTCACTCTCTTTGAATCTTCTTTATCATGCTAGGATTAACAGGAAAAAGCTAAAAATTTCAGAATTGCACCGTGCAATGTGGAGATATTACTGTTTGTGCATTTACAATATTCATTGATTTTTGCCATTGAAAAACATGTTTTTCATATACCAGAAATGTTTGAAGCTACTGACTGAATGAAAGGAGCTGGCATCTCACTCTCTTTGAATCTTCTTTATCATGCTAGGATTAGCAGGAAAAAGCAAAAAATTTCAGAATTGCACCTTGCAATGTGGAGATATTACTGTTTGTGCATTTACAATATTCATTGATTTTTGCCATTGAAAAACATGTTTTTCATATACCAGAAATGTTTGAAGCTACTGACTGAATGAAAGGAGCTGGCATCTCACTCTCTTTGAATCTTTATCATGCTAGGATTAACAGGAAAAAGCTAAAAATTTCAGAATTGCACCGTGCAATGTGGAGATATTACTGTTTGTGCATTTACAATATTCATTGATTTTTGCCATTGAAAAACATGTTTTTCATATACCAGAAATGTTTGAAGCTACTGACTGAATGAAAGGAGCTGGCATCTCACTCTCTTTGAATCTTCTTTATCATGCTAGGATTAGCAGGAAAAAGCAAAAAATTTCAGAATTGCACCTTGCAATGTGGAGATATTACTGTTTGTGCATTTACAATATTCATTGATTTTTGCCATTGAAAAACATGTTTTTCATATACCAGAAATGTTTGAAGCTACTGACTGAATGAAAGGAGCTGGCATCTCACTCTCTTTGAATCTTCTTTATCATGCTAGGATTAGCAGGAAAAAGCAAAAATTTCAGAATTGCACCTTGCAATGTGGAGATATTACTGTTTGTGCATTTACAATATTCATTGATTTTTGCCATTGAAAAACATGTTTTTCATATACCAGAAATGTTTGAAGCTACTGACTGAATGAAAGGAGCTGGCATCTCACTCTCTTTGAATCTTCTTTATCATGCTAGGATTAGCAGGAAAAAGCAAAAAATTTCAGAATTGCACCTTGCAATGTGGAGATATTACTGTTTGTGCATTTACAATATTCATTGATTTTTGCCATTGAAAAACATGTTTTTCATATACCAGAAATGTTTGAAGCTACTGACTGAATGAAAGGAGCTGGCATCTCACTCTCTTTGAATCTTCTTTATCATGCTAGGATTAGCAGGAAAAAGCTAAAAATTTCAGAATTGCACCTTGCAATGTGGAGATATTACTGTTTGTGCATTTACAATATTCATTGATTTTTGCCATTGAAAAACATGTTTTTCATATACCAGAAATGTTTGAAGCTACTGACTGAATGAAAGGAGCTGGCATCTCACTCTCTTTGAATCTTCTTTATCATGCTAGGATTAGCAGGAAAAAGCAAAAAATTTCAGAATTGCACCTTGCAATGTGGAGATATTACTGTTTGTGCATTTACAATATTCATTGATTTTTGCCATTGAAAAACATGTTTTTCATATACCAGAAATGTTTGAAGCTACTGACTGAATGAAAGGAGCTGGCATCTCACTCTCTTTGAATCTTCTTTATCATGCTAGGATTAACAGGAAAAAGCAAAAAATTTCAGAATTGCACCTTGCAATGTGGAGATATTACTGTTTGTGCATTTACAATATTCATTGATTTTTGCCATTGAAAAACATGTTTTTCATATACCAGAAATGTTTGAAGCTACTGACTGAATGAAAGGAGCTGGCATCTCACTCTCTTTGAATCTTTATCAATCTCTCTGAAAAAGCAAAAAATTTCAGAATTGCACCTTGCAATGTGGAGATATTACTGTTTGTGCATTTACAATATTCATTGGATTTTTGCCATTGAAAAACATGTTTTCATATACCAGAAATGTATGAAGCTACTGACTGAATGAAAGAGCTGGCATCTCACTCTCTTGAATACTTTATCA
>NW_027371097.1:0-30715 GCF_046119375.1 Phyllobates terribilis | reverse complement strand
GAAAAACGTTTTTCAATGGCAAAAATCAATGAATATTGTAAATGCACAAACAGTAATATCTCCACATTGCAAGGTGCAATTCTGAAATTTTTTGTTTTTTCCTGCTAATCCTAGCATGATAAAGAAGATTCAAAGAGAGTGAGATGCCAGCTCCTTTCATTCAGTCAGTAGCTTCAAACATTTCTGGACGTTTTTCAATGGCAAAAATCAATGAATATTGTAAATGCACAAACAGTAATATCTCCACATTGCAAGGTGCAATTCTGAAATTTTTTGCTTTTTCCTGTTAATCCTAGCATGATAAAGAAGATTCAAAGAGAGTGAGATGCCAGCTCCTTTCATTCAGTCAGTAGCTTCAAACATTTCTGGTATATGAAAAACGTTTTTCAATGGCAAAAATCAATGAATATTGTAAATGCACAAACAGTAATATCTCCACATTGCAAGGTGCAATTCTGAAATTTTTTGCTTTTTCCTGCTAATCCTAGCATGATAAAGAAGATTCAAAGAGAGTGAGATGCCAGCTCCTTTCATTCAGTCAGTAGCTTCAAACATTTCTGGACGTTTTTCAATGGCAAAAATCAATGAATATTGTAAATGCACAAACAGTAATATCTCCACATTGCAAGGTGCAATTCTGAAATTTTTTGCTTTTTCCTGCTAATCCTAGCATGATAAAGAAGATTCAAAGAGAGTGAGATGCCAGCTCCTTTCATTCAGTCAGTAGCTTCAAACATTTCTGGTATATGAAAAACATGTTTTTCAATGGCAAAAATCAATGAATATTGTAAATGCACAAACAGTAATATCTCCACATTGCAAGGTGCAATTCTGAAATTTTTTGCTTTTTCCTGCTAATCCTAGCATGATAAAGAAGATTCAAAGAGAGTGAGATGCCAGCTCCTTTCATTCAGTCAGTAGCTTCAAACATTTCTGGACGTTTTTCAATGGCAAAAATCAATGAATATTGTAAATGCACAAACAGTAATATCTCCACATTGCAAGGTGCAATTCTGAAATTTTTTGCTTTTTCCTGCTAATCCTAGCATGATAAAGAAGATTCAAAGAGAGTGAGATGCCAGCTCCTTTCATTCAGTCAGTAGCTTCAAACATTTCTGGACGTTTTTCAATGGCAAAAATCAATGAATATTGTAAATGCACAAACAGTAATATCTCCACATTGCAAGGTGCAATTCTGAAATTTTTTGCTTTTTCCTGCTAATCCTAGCATGATAAAGAAGATTCAAAGAGAGTGAGATGCCAGCTCCTTTCATTCAGTCAGTAGCTTCAAACATTTCTGGTATATGAAAAACATGTTTTTCAATGGCAAAAATCAATGAATATTGTAAATGCACAAACAGTAATATCTCCACATTGCAAGGTGCAATTCTGAAATTTTTTGCTTTTTCCTGCTAATCCTAGCATGATAAAGAAGATTCAAAGAGAGTGAGATGCCAGCTCCTTTCATTCAGTCAGTAGCTTCAAACATTTCTGGACGTTTTTCAATGGCAAAAATCAATGAATATTGTAAATGCACAAACAGTAATATCTCCACATTGCAAGGTGCAATTCTGAAATTTTTTGCTTTTTCCTGCTAATCCTAGCATGATAAAGAAGATTCAAAGAGAGTGAGATGCCAGCTCCTTTCATTCAGTCAGTAGCTTCAAACATTTCTGGTATATGAAAAACATGTTTTTCAATGGCAAAAATCAATGAATATTGTAAATGCACAAACAGTAATATCTCCACATTGCAAGGTGCAATTCTGAAATTTTTTGCTTTTTCCTGCTAATCCTAGCATGATAAAGAAGATTCAAAGAGAGTGAGATGCCAGCTCCTTTCATTCAGTCAGTAGCTTCAAACATTTCTGGTATATGAAAAACATGTTTTTCAATGGCAAAAATCAATGAATATTGTAAATGCACAAACAGTAATATCTCCACATTGCAAGGTGCAATTCTGAAATTTTTTGCTTTTTCCTGCTAATCCTAGCATGATAAAGAAGATTCAAAGAGAGTGAGATGCCAGCTCCTTTCATTCAGTCAGTAGCTTCAAACATTTCTGGTATATGAAAAACATGTTTTTCAATGGCAAAAATCAATGAATATTGTAAATGCACAAACAGTAATATCTCCACATTGCAAGGTGCAATTCTGAAATTTTTAGCTTTCTCTGTTAATCCTAGCATGATAAAGAAGATTCAAAGAGAGTGAGATGCCAGCTCCTTTCATTCAGTCAGTAGCTTCAAACATTTCTGGACGTTTTTCAATGGCAAAAATCAATGAATATTGTAAATGCACAAACAGTAATATCTCCACATTGCAAGGTGCAATTCTGAAATTTTTTGCTTTTTCCTGTTAATCCTAGCATGATAAAGAAGATTCAAAGAGAGTGAGATGCCAGCTCCTTTCATTCAGTCAGTAGCTTCAAACATTTCTGGTATATGAAAAACGTTTTTCAATGGCAAAAATCAATGAATATTGTAAATGCACAAACAGTAATATCTCCACATTGCAAGGTGCAATTCTGAAATTTTTTGCTTTTTCCTGCTAATCCTAGCATGATAAAGAAGATTCAAAGAGAGTGAGATGCCAGCTCCTTTCATTCAGTCAGTAGCTTCAAACATTTCTGGACGTTTTTCAATGGCAAAAATCAATGAATATTGTAAATGCACAAACAGTAATATCTCCACATTGCAAGGTGCAATTCTGAAATTTTTTGCTTTTTCCTGTTAATCCTAGCATGATAAAGAAGATTCAAAGAGAGTGAGATGCCAGCTCCTTTCATTCAGTCAGTAGCTTCAAACATTTCTGGTATATGAAAAACGTTTTTCAATGGCAAAAATCAATGAATATTGTAAATGCACAAACAGTAATATCTCCACATTGCAAGGTGCAATTCTGAAATTTTTTGCTTTTTCCTGCTAATCCTAGCATGATAAAGAAGATTCAAAGAGAGTGAGATGCCAGCTCCTTTCATTCAGTCAGTAGCTTCAAACATTTCTGGACGTTTTTCAATGGCAAAAATCAATGAATATTGTAAATGCACAAACAGTAATATCTCCACATTGCAAGGTGCAATTCTGAAATTTTTTGCTTTTTCCTGCTAATCCTAGCATGATAAAGAAGATTCAAAGAGAGTGAGATGCCAGCTCCTTTCATTCAGTCAGTAGCTTCAAACATTTCTGGACGTTTTTCAATGGCAAAAATCAATGAATATTGTAAATGCACAAACAGTAATATCTCCACATTGCAAGGTGCAATTCTGAAATTTTTTGCTTTTTCCTGCTAATCCTAGCATGATAAAGAAGATTCAAAGAGAGTGAGATGCCAGCTCCTTTCATTCAGTCAGTAGCTTCAAACATTTCTGGTATATGAAAAACATGTTTTTCAATGGCAAAAATCAATGAATATTGTAAATGCACAAACAGTAATATCTCCACATTGCAAGGTGCAATTCTGAAATTTTTTGCTTTTTCCTGCTAATCCTAGCATGATAAAGAAGATTCAAAGAGAGTGAGATGCCAGCTCCTTTCATTCAGTCAGTAGCTTCAAACATTTCTGGACGTTTTTCAATGGCAAAAATCAATGAATATTGTAAATGCACAAACAGTAATATCTCCACATTGCAAGGTGCAATTCTGAAATTTTTTGCTTTTTCCTGCTAATCCTAGCATGATAAAGAAGATTCAAAGAGAGTGAGATGCCAGCTCCTTTCATTCAGTCAGTAGCTTCAAACATTTCTGGACGTTTTTCAATGGCAAAAATCAATGAATATTGTAAATGCACAAACAGTAATATCTCCACATTGCAAGGTGCAATTCTGAAATTTTTTGCTTTTTCCTGCTAATCCTAGCATGATAAAGAAGATTCAAAGAGAGTGAGATGCCAGCTCCTTTCATTCAGTCAGTAGCTTCAAACATTTCTGGTATATGAAAAACATGTTTTTCAATGGCAAAAATCAATGAATATTGTAAATGCACAAACAGTAATATCTCCACATTGCAAGGTGCAATTCTGAAATTTTTTGCTTTTTCCTGCTAATCCTAGCATGATAAAGAAGATTCAAAGAGAGTGAGATGCCAGCTCCTTTCATTCAGTCAGTAGCTTCAAACATTTCTGGACGTTTTTCAATGGCAAAAATCAATGAATATTGTAAATGCACAAACAGTAATATCTCCACATTGCAAGGTGCAATTCTGAAATTTTTTGCTTTTTCCTGCTAATCCTAGCATGATAAAGAAGATTCAAAGAGAGTGAGATGCCAGCTCCTTTCATTCAGTCAGTAGCTTCAAACATTTCTGGTATATGAAAAACATGTTTTTCAATGGCAAAAATCAATGAATATTGTAAATGCACAAACAGTAATATCTCCACATTGCAAGGTGCAATTCTGAAATTTTTTGCTTTTTCCTGCTAATCCTAGCATGATAAAGAAGATTCAAAGAGAGTGAGATGCCAGCTCCTTTCATTCAGTCAGTAGCTTCAAACATTTCTGGTATATGAAAAACATGTTTTTCAATGGCAAAAATCAATGAATATTGTAAATGCACAAACAGTAATATCTCCACATTGCAAGGTGCAATTCTGAAATTTTTTGCTTTTTCCTGCTAATCCTAGCATGATAAAGAAGATTCAAAGAGAGTGAGATGCCAGCTCCTTTCATTCAGTCAGTAGCTTCAAACATTTCTGGTATATGAAAAACATGTTTTTCAATGGCAAAAATCAATGAATATTGTAAATGCACAAACAGTAATATCTCCACATTGCAAGGTGCAATTCTGAAATTTTTAGCTTTCTCTGTTAATCCTAGCATGATAAAGAAGATTCAAAGAGAGTGAGATGCCAGCTCCTTTCATTCAGTCAGTAGCTTCAAACATTTCTGGACGTTTTTCAATGGCAAAAATCAATGAATATTGTAAATGCACAAACAGTAATATCTCCACATTGCAAGGTGCAATTCTGAAATTTTTTGCTTTTTCCTGTTAATCCTAGCATGATAAAGAAGATTCAAAGAGAGTGAGATGCCAGCTCCTTTCATTCAGTCAGTAGCTTCAAACATTTCTGGTATATGAAAAACGTTTTTCAATGGCAAAAATCAATGAATATTGTAAATGCACAAACAGTAATATCTCCACATTGCAAGGTGCAATTCTGAAATTTTTTGCTTTTTCCTGCTAATCCTAGCATGATAAAGAAGATTCAAAGAGAGTGAGATGCCAGCTCCTTTCATTCAGTCAGTAGCTTCAAACATTTCTGGACGTTTTTCAATGGCAAAAATCAATGAATATTGTAAATGCACAAACAGTAATATCTCCACATTGCAAGGTGCAATTCTGAAATTTTTTGCTTTTTCCTGTTAATCCTAGCATGATAAAGAAGATTCAAAGAGAGTGAGATGCCAGCTCCTTTCATTCAGTCAGTAGCTTCAAACATTTCTGGTATATGAAAAACGTTTTTCAATGGCAAAAATCAATGAATATTGTAAATGCACAAACAGTAATATCTCCACATTGCAAGGTGCAATTCTGAAATTTTTTGCTTTTTCCTGCTAATCCTAGCATGATAAAGAAGATTCAAAGAGAGTGAGATGCCAGCTCCTTTCATTCAGTCAGTAGCTTCAAACATTTCTGGACGTTTTTCAATGGCAAAAATCAATGAATATTGTAAATGCACAAACAGTAATATCTCCACATTGCAAGGTGCAATTCTGAAATTTTTTGCTTTTTCCTGCTAATCCTAGCATGATAAAGAAGATTCAAAGAGAGTGAGATGCCAGCTCCTTTCATTCAGTCAGTAGCTTCAAACATTTCTGGTATATGAAAAACATGTTTTTCAATGGCAAAAATCAATGAATATTGTAAATGCACAAACAGTAATATCTCCACATTGCAAGGTGCAATTCTGAAATTTTTTGCTTTTTCCTGCTAATCCTAGCATGATAAAGAAGATTCAAAGAGAGTGAGATGCCAGCTCCTTTCATTCAGTCAGTAGCTTCAAACATTTCTGGTATATGAAAAACATGTTTTTCAATGGCAAAAATCAATGAATATTGTAAATGCACAAACAGTAATATCTCCACATTGCAAGGTGCAATTCTGAAATTTTTTGCTTTTTCCTGCTAATCCTAGCATGATAAAGAAGATTCAAAGAGAGTGAGATGCCAGCTCCTTTCATTCAGTCAGTAGCTTCAAACATTTCTGGACGTTTTTCAATGGCAAAAATCAATGAATATTGTAAATGCACAAACAGTAATATCTCCACATTGCAAGGTGCAATTCTGAAATTTTTTGCTTTTTCCTGCTAATCCTAGCATGATAAAGAAGATTCAAAGAGAGTGAGATGCCAGCTCCTTTCATTCAGTCAGTAGCTTCAAACATTTCTGGTATATGAAAAACATGTTTTTCAATGGCAAAAATCAATGAATATTGTAAATGCACAAACAGTAATATCTCCACATTGCAAGGTGCAATTCTGAAATTTTTTGCTTTTTCCTGCTAATCCTAGCATGATAAAGAAGATTCAAAGAGAGTGAGATGCCAGCTCCTTTCATTCAGTCAGTAGCTTCAAACATTTCTGGTATATGAAAAACATGTTTTTCAATGGCAAAAATCAATGAATATTGTAAATGCACAAACAGTAATATCTCCACATTGCAAGGTGCAATTCTGAAATTTTTAGCTTTTTCCTGTTAATCCTAGCATGATAAAGATTCAAAGAGAGTGAGATGCCAGCTCCTTTCATTCAGTCAGTAGCTTCAAACATTTCTGGACGTTTTTCAATGGCAAAAATCAATGAATATTGTAAATGCACAAACAGTAATATCTCCACATTGCAAGGTGCAATTCTGAAATTTTTTGCTTTTTCCTGTTAATCCTAGCATGATAAAGAAGATTCAAAGAGAGTGAGATGCCAGCTCCTTTCATTCAGTCAGTAGCTTCAAACATTTCTGGTATATGAAAAACGTTTTTCAATGGCAAAAATCAATGAATATTGTAAATGCACAAACAGTAATATCTCCACATTGCAAGGTGCAATTCTGAAATTTTTTGCTTTTTCCTGCTAATCCTAGCATGATAAAGAAGATTCAAAGAGAGTGAGATGCCAGCTCCTTTCATTCAGTCAGTAGCTTCAAACATTTCTGGACGTTTTTCAATGGCAAAAATCAATGAATATTGTAAATGCACAAACAGTAATATCTCCACATTGCAAGGTGCAATTCTGAAATTTTTTGCTTTTTCCTGCTAAACCTAGCATGATAAAGAAGATTCAAAGAGAGTGAGATGCCAGCTCCTTTCATTCAGTCAGTAGCTTCAAACATTTCTGGTATATGAAAAACATGTTTTTCAATGGCAAAAATCAATGAATATTGTAAATGCACAAACAGTAATATCTCCACATTGCAAGGTGCAATTCTGAAATTTTTTGCTTTTTCCTGCTAATCCTAGCATGATAAAGAAGATTCAAAGAGAGTGAGATGCCAGCTCCTTTCATTCAGTCAGTAGCTTCAAACATTTCTGGACGTTTTTCAATGGCAAAAATCAATGAATATTGTAAATGCACAAACAGTAATATCTCCACATTGCAAGGTGCACTTCTGAAATTTTTTGCTTTTTCCTGCTAATCCTAGCATGATAAAGAAGATTCAAAGAGAGTGAGATGCCAGCTCCTTTCATTCAGTCAGTAGCTTCAAACATTTCTGGTATATGAAAAACATGTTTTTCAATGGCAAAAATCAATGAATATTGTAAATGCACAAACAGTAATATCTCCACATTGCAAGGTGCAATTCTGAAATTTTTTGCTTTTTCCTGCTAATCCTAGCATGATAAAGAAGATTCAAAGAGAGTGAGATGCCAGCTCCTTTCATTCAGTCAGTAGCTTCAAACATTTCTGGACGTTTTTCAATGGCAAAAATCAATGAATATTGTAAATGCACAAACAGTAATATCTCCACATTGCAAGGTGCAATTCTGAAATTTTTTGCTTTTTCCTGTTAATCCTAGCATGATAAAGAAGATTCAAAGAGAGTGAGATGCCAGCTCCTTTCATTCAGTCAGTAGCTTCAAACATTTCTGGTATATGAAAAACATGTTTTTCAATGGCAAAAATCAATGAATATTGTAAATGCACAAACAGTAATATCTCCACATTGCAAGGTGCAATTCTGAAATTTTTTGCTTTTTCCTGCTAATCCTAGCATGATAAAGAAGATTCAAAGAGAGTGAGATGCCAGCTCCTTTCATTCAGTCAGTAGCTTCAAACATTTCTGGACGTTTTTCAATGGCAAAAATCAATGAATATTGTAAATGCACAAACAGTAATATCTCCACATTGCAAGGTGCAATTCTGAAATTTTTTGCTTTTTCCTGTTAATCCTAGCATGATAAAGAAGATTCAAAGAGAGTGAGATGCCAGCTCCTTTCATTCAGTCAGTAGCTTCAAACATTTCTGGTATATGAAAAACATGTTTTTCAATGGCAAAAATCAATGAATATTGTAAATGCACAAACAGTAATATCTCCACATTGCAAGGTGCAATTCTGAAATTTTTTGCTTTTTCCTGCTAATCCTAGCATGATAAAGAAGATTCAAAGAGAGTGAGATGCCAGCTCCTTTCATTCAGTCAGTAGCTTCAAACATTTCTGGTATATGAAAAACATGTTTTTCAATGGCAAAAATCAATGAATATTGTAAATGCACAAACAGTAATATCTCCACATTGCAAGGTGCAATTCTGAAATTTTTAGCTTTTTCCTGTTAATCCTAGCATGATAAAGAAGATTCAAAGAGAGTGAGATGCCAGCTCCTTTCATTCAGTCAGTAGCTTCAAACATTTCTGGACGTTTTTCAATGGCAAAAATCAATGAATATTGTAAATGCACAAACAGTAATATCTCCACATTGCAAGGTGCAATTCTGAAATTTTTTGCTTTTTCCTGTTAATCCTAGCATGATAAAGAAGATTCAAAGAGAGTGAGATGCCAGCTCCTTTCATTCAGTCAGTAGCTTCAAACATTTCTGGTATATGAAAAACGTTTTTCAATGGCAAAAATCAATGAATATTGTAAATGCACAAACAGTAATATCTCCACATTGCAAGGTGCAATTCTGAAATTTTTTGCTTTTTCCTGCTAATCCTAGCATGATAAAGAAGATTCAAAGAGAGTGATGCCAGCTCCTTTCATTCAGTCAGTAGCTTCAAACATTTCTGGACGTTTTTCAATGGCAAAAATCAATGAATATTGTAAATGCACAAACAGTAATATCTCCACAGTGCAAGGTGCAATTCTGAAATTTTTTGCTTTTTCCTGCTAATCCTAGCATGATAAAGAAGATTCAAAGAGAGTGAGATGCCAGCTCCTTTCATTCAGTCAGTAGCTTCAAACATTTCTGGTATATGAAAAACATGTTTTTCAATGGCAAAAATCAATGAATATTGTAAATGCACAAACAGTAATATCTCCACATTGCAAGGTGCAATTCTGAAATTTTTTGCTTTTTCCTGCTAATCCTAGCATGATAAAGAAGATTCAAAGAGAGTGAGATGCCAGCTCCTTTCATTCAGTCAGTAGCTTCAAACATTTCTGGACGTTTTTCAATGGCAAAAATCAATGAATATTGTAAATGCACAAACAGTAATATCTCCACATTGCAAGGTGCAATTCTGAAATTTTTTGCTTTTTCCTGCTAATCCTAGCATGATAAAGAAGATTCAAAGAGAGTGAGATGCCAGCTCCTTTCATTCAGTCAGTAGCTTCAAACATTTCTGGTATATGAAAAACATGTTTTTCAATGGCAAAAATCAATGAATATTGTAAATGCACAAACAGTAATATCTCCACATTGCAAGGTGCAATTCTGAAATTTTTTGCTTTTTCCTGTTAATCCTAGCATGATAAAGAAGATTCAAAGAGAGTGAGATGCCAGCTCCTTTCATTCAGTCAGTAGCTTCAAACATTTCTGGACGTTTTTCAATGGCAAAAATCAATGAATATTGTAAATGCACAAACAGTAATATCTCCACATTGCAAGGTGCAATTCTGAAATTTTTTGCTTTTTCCTGTTAATCCTAGCATGATAAAGAAGATTCAAAGAGAGTGAGATGCCAGCTCCTTTCATTCAGTCAGTAGCTTCAAACATTTCTGGTATATGAAAAACATGTTTTTCAATGGCAAAAATCAATGAATATTGTAAATGCACAAACAGTAATATCTCCACATTGCAAGGTGCAATTCTGAAATTTTTTGCTTTTTCCTGCTAATCCTAGCATGATAAAGAAGATTCAAAGAGAGTGAGATGCCAGCTCCTTTCATTCAGTCAGTAGCTTCAAACATTTCTGGTATATGAAAAACATGTTTTTCAATGGCAAAAATCAATGAATATTGTAAATGCACAAACAGTAATATCTCCACATTGCAAGGTGCAATTCAGAAATTTTTTGCTTTTTCCTGCTAATCCTAGCATGATAAAGAAGATTCAAAGAGAGTGAGATGCCAGCTCCTTTCATTGTCAGTAGCTTCAAACATTTCTGGACGTTTTTCAATGGCAAAAATCAATGAATATTGTAAATGCACAAACAGTAATATCTCCACATTGCAAGGTGCAATTCTGAAATTTTTTGCTTTTTCCTGTTAATCCTAGCATGATAAAGAAGATTCAAAGAGAGTGAGATGCCAGCTCCTTTCGTTCAGTCAGTAGCTTCAAACATTTCTGGTATATGAAAAACATGTTTTTCAATGGCAAAAATCAATGAATATTGTAAATGCACAAACAGTAATATCTCCACATTGCAAGGAGCAATTCTGAAATTTTTTGCTTTTTCCTGCTAATCCTAGCATGATAAAGAAGATTCAAAGAGAGTGAGATGCCAGCTCCTTTCATTCAGTCAGTAGCTTCAAACATTTCTGGTATATGAAAAACATGTTTTTCAATGGCAAAAATCAATGAATATTGTAAATGCACAAACAGTAATATCTCCACATTGCAAGGAGCAATTCTGAAATTTTTTGCTTTTTCCTGCTAATCCTAGCATGATAAAGAAGATTCAAAGAGAGTGAGATGCCAGCTCCTTTCATTCAGTCAGTAGCTTCAAACATTTCTGGACGTTTTTCAATGGCAAAAATCAATGAATATTGTAAATGCACAAACAGTAATATCTCCACATTGCAAGGTGCAATTCTGAAATTTTTTGCTTTTTCCTGTTAATCCTAGCATGATAAAGAAGATTCAAAGAGAGTGAGATGCCAGCTCCTTTCATTCAGTCAGTAGCTTCAAACATTTCTGGTATATGAAAAACATGTTTTTCAATGGCAAAAATCAATGAATATTGTAAATGCACAAACAGTAATATCTCCACATTGCAAGGTGCAATTCTGAAATTTTTTGCTTTTTCCTGCTAATCCTAGCATGATAAAGAAGATTCAAAGAGAGTGAGATGCCAGCTCCTTTCATTCAGTCAGTAGCTTCAAACATTTCTGGTATATGAAAAACATGTTTTTCAATGGCAAAAATCAATGAATATTGTAAATGCACAAACAGTAATATCTCCACATTGCAAGGTGCAATTCTGAAATTTTTTGCTTTTTCCTGCTAATCCTAGCATGATAAAGAAGATTCAAAGAGAGTGAGATGCCAGCTCCTTTCATTCAGTCAGTAGCTTCAAACATTTCTGGTATATGAAAAACATGTTTCTCAATGGCAAAAATCAATGAATATTGTAAATGCACAAACAGTAATATCTCCACATTGCAAGGTGCAATTCTGAAATTTTTTGCTTTTTCCTGCTAATCCTAGCATGATAAAGAAGATTCAAAGAGAGTGAGATGCCAGCTCCTTTCATTCAGTCAGTAGCTTCAAACATTTCTGGTATGAAAAACATGTTTTTCAATGGCAAAAATCAATGAATATTGTAAATGCACAAACAGTAATATCTCCACATTGCAAGGTGCAATTCTGAAATTTTTTGCTTTTTCCTGCTAATCCTAGCATGATAAAGAAGATTCAAAGAGAGTGAGATGCCAGCTCGTTTCATTCAGTCAGTAGATTCAAACATTTCTGGTATATGAAAAACATGTTTTTCAATGGCAAAAATCAATGAATATTGTAAATGCACAAACAGTAATATCTCCACATTGCAAGGTGCAATTCTGAAATTTTTAGCTTTTTCCTGTTAATCCTAGCATGATAAAGAAGATTCAAAGACAGTGAGATGCCAGCTCCTTTCATTCAGTCAGTAGCTTCAAACATTTCTGGACGTTTTTCAATGGCAAAAATCAATGAATATTGTAAATGCACAAACAGTAATATCTCCACATTGCAAGGTGCAATTCTGAAATTTTTTGCTTTTTCCTGCTAATCCTAGCATGATAAAGAAGATTCAAAGAGAGTGAGATGCCAGCTCCTTTCATTCAGTCAGTAGCTTCAAACATTTCTGGTATATGAAAAACATGTTTTTCAATGGCAAAAATCAATGAATATTGTAAATGCACAAACAGTAATATCTCCACATTGCAAGGTGCAATTCTGAAATTTTTTGCTTTTTCCTGTTAATCCTAGCATGATAAAGAAGATTCAAAGAGAGTGAGATGCCAGCTCCTTTCATTCAGTCAGTAGCTTCAAACATTTCTGGACGTTTTTCAATGGCAAAAATCAATGAATATTGTAAATGCACAAACAGTAATATCTCCACATTGCAAGGTGCAATTCTGAAATTTTTTGCTTTTTCCTGTTAATCCTAGCATGATAAAGAAGATTCAAAGAGAGTGAGATGCCAGCTCCTTTCATTCAGTCAGTAGCTTCAAACATTTCTGGTATATGAAAAACATGTTTTTCAATGGCAAAAATCAATGAATATTGTAAATGCACAAACAATAATATCTCCACATTGCAAGGTGCAATTCTGAAATTTTTTGCTTTTTCCTGCTAATCCTAGCATGATAAAGAAGATTCAAAGAGAGTGAGATGCCAGCTCCTTTCATTCAGTCAGTAGCTTCAAACATTTCTGGTATATGAAAAACATGTTTTTCAATGGCAAAAATCAATGAATATTGTAAATGCACAAACAGTAATATCTCCACATTGCAAGGTGCAATTCAGAAATTTTTTGCTTTTTCCTGCTAATCCTAGCATGATAAAGAAGATTCAAAGAGAGTGAGATGCCAGCTCCTTTCATTGTCAGTAGCTTCAAACATTTCTGGACGTTTTTCAATGGCAAAAATCAATGAATATTGTAAATGCACAAACAGTAATATCTCCACATTGCAAGGTGCAATTCTGAAATTTTTTGCTTTTTCCTGTTAATCCTAGCATGATAAAGAAGATTCAAAGAGAGTGAGATGCCAGCTCCTTTCATTCAGTCAGTAGCTTCAAACATTTCTGGTATATGAAAAACATGTTTTTCAATGGCAAAAATCAATGAATATTGTAAATGCACAAACAGTAATATCTCCACATTGCAAGGTGCAATTCTGAAATTTTTTGCTTTTTCCTGCTAATCCTAGCATGATAAAGAAGATTCAAAGAGAGTGAGATGCCAGCTCCTTTCATTCAGTCAGTAGCTTCAAACATTTCTGGTATATGAAAAACATGTTTTTCAATGGCAAAAATCAATGAATATTGTAAATGCACAAACAGTAATATCTCCACATTGCAAGGTGCAGTTCTGAAATTTTTTGCTTTTTCCTGTTAATCCTAGCATGATAAAGAAGATTCAAAGACAGTGAGATGCCAGCTCCTTTCATTCAGTCAGTAGCTTCAAACATTTCTGGACGTTTTTCAATGGCAAAAATCAATGAATATTGTAAATGCACAAACAGTAATATCTCCACATTGCAAGGTGCAATTCTGAAATTTTTTGCTTTTTCCTGTTAATCCTAGCATGATAAAGAAGATTCCAAGAGAGTGAGATGCCAGCTCCTTTCATTCAGTCAGTAGCTTCAAACATTTCTGGTATATGAAAAACATGTTTTTCAATGGCAAAAATCAATGAATATTGTAAATGCACAAACAGTAATATCTCCACATTGCAAGGTGCAATTCTGAAATTTTTTGCTTTTTCCTGCTAATCCTAGCATGATAAAGAAGATTCAAAGAGAGTGAGATGCCAGCTCCTTTCATTCAGTCAGTAGCTTCAAACATTTCTGGTATATGAAAAACATGTTTTTCAATGGCAAAAATCAATGAATATTGTAAATGCACAAACAGTAATATCTCCACATTGCAAGGTGCAATTCAGAAATTTTTTGCTTTTTCCTGCTAATCCTAGCATGATAAAGAAGATTCAAAGAGAGTGAGATGCCAGCTCCTTTCATTCAGTCAGTAGCTTCAAACATTTCTGGTATATGAAAAACATGTTTTTCAATGGCAAAAATCAATGAATATTGTAAATGCACAAACAGTAATATCTCCACATTGCAAGGTGCAGTTCTGAAATTTTTTGCTTTTTCCTGTTAATCCTAGCATGATAAAGAAGATTCAAAGACAGTGAGATGCCAGCTCCTTTCATTCAGTCAGTAGCTTCAAACATTTCTGGACGTTTTTCAATGGCAAAAATCAATGAATATTGTAAATGCACAAACAGTAATATCTCCACATTGCAAGGTGCAATTCTGAAATTTTTTGCTTTTTCCTGTTAATCCTAGCATGATAAAGAAGATTCCAAGAGAGTGAGATGCCAGCTCCTTTCATTCAGTCAGTAGCTTCAAACATTTCTGGTATATGAAAAACATGTTTTTCAATGGCAAAAATCAATGAATATTGTAAATGCACAAACAGTAATATCTCCACATTGCAAGGTGCAATTCTGAAATTTTTTGCTTTTTCCTGCTAATCCTAGCATGATAAAGAAGATTCAAAGAGAGATGCCAGCTCCTTTCATTCAGTCAGTAGCTTCAAACATTTCTGGTATATGAAAAACATGTTTTTCAATGGCAAAAATCAATGAATATTGTAAATGCACAAATAGTAATATCTCCACATTGCAAGGTGCAATTCTGAATTTTTTAGCTTTTTCCTGTTAATCCTAGCATGATAAAGAAGATTCAAAGAGAGTGAGATGCCAGCTCCTTTCATTCAGTCAGTAGCTTCAAACATTTCTGGACGTTTTTCAATGGCAAAAATCAATGAATATTGTAAATGCACAAACAGTAATATCTCCACATTGCAAGGTGCAATTCTGAAATTTTTTGCTTTTTCCTGTTAATCCTAGCATGATAAAGAAGATTCAAAGAGAGTGAGATGCCAGCTCCTTTCATTCAGTCAGTAGCTTCAAACATTTCTGGTATATGAAAAACGTTTTTCAATGGCAAAAATCAATGAATATTGTAAATGCACAAACAGTAATATCTCCACATTGCAAGGTGCAATTCTGAAATTTTTTGCCTTTTCCTGCTAATCCTAGCATGATAAAGAAGATTCAAAGAGAGTGAGATGCCAGCTCCTTTCATTCAGTCAGTAGCTTCAAACATTTCTGGACGTTTTTCAATGGCAAAAATCAATGAATATTGTAAATGCACAAACAGTAATATCTCCACATTGCAAGGTGCAATTCTGAAATTTTTTGCTTTTTCCTGCTAATCCTAGCATGATAAAGAAGATTCAAAGAGAGTGAGATGCCAGCTCCTTTCATTCAGTCAGTAGCTTCAAACATTTCTGGTATATGAAAAACATGTTTTTCAATGGCAAAAATCAATGAATATTGTAAATGCACAAACAGTAATATCTCCACATTGCAAGGTGCAATTCTGAAATTTTTTGCTTTTTCCTGCTAATCCTAGCATGATAAAGAAGATTCAAAGAGAGTGAGATGCCAGCTCCTTTCATTCAGTCAGTAGCTTCAAACATTTCTGGACGTTTTTCAATGGCAAAAATCAATGAATATTGTAAATGCACAAACAGTAATATCTCCACATTGCAAGGTGCAATTCTGAAATTTTTTGCTTTTTCCTGCTAATCCTAGCATGATAAAGAAGATTCAAAGAGAGTGAGATGCCAGCTCCTTTCATTCAGTCAGTAGCTTCAAACATTTCTGGTATATGAAAAACATGTTTTTCAATGGCAAAAATCAATGAATATTGTAAATGCACAAACAGTAATATCTCCACATTGCAAGGTGCAATTCTGAAATTTTTTGCTTTTTCCTGCTAATCCTAGCATGATAAAGAAGATTCAAAGAGAGTGAGATGCCAGCTCCTTTCATTCAGTCAGTAGCTTCAAACATTTCTGGACGTTTTTCAATGGCAAAAATCAATGAATATTGTAAATGCACAAACAGTAATATCTCCACATTGCAAGGTGCAATTCTGAAATTTTTTGCTTTTTCCTGTTAATCCTAGCATGATAAAGAAGATTCAAAGAGAGTGAGATGCCAGCTCCTTTCATTCAGTCAGTAGCTTCAAACATTTCTGGTATATGAAAAACATGTTTTTCAATGGCAAAAATCAATGAATATTGTAAATGCACAAACAGTAATATCTCCACATTGCAAGGTGCAATTCTGAAATTTTTTGCTTTTTCCTGCTAATCCTAGCATGATAAAGAAGATTCAAAGAGAGTGAGATGCCAGCTCCTTTCATTCAGTCAGTAGCTTCAAACATTTCTGGTATATGAAAAACATGTTTTTCAATGGCAAAAATCAATGAATATTGTAAATGCACAAACAGTAATATCTCCACATTGCAAGGTGCAATTCTGAAATTTTTTGCTTTTTCCTGCTAATCCTAGCATGATAAAGAAGATTCAAAGAGAGTGAGATGCCAGCTCCTTTCATTCAGTCAGTAGCTTCAAACATTTCTGGACGTTTTTCAATGGCAAAAATCAATGAATATTGTAAATGCACAAGCAGTAATATCTCCACATTGCAAGGTGCAATTCTGAAATTTTTTGCTTTTTCCTGTTAATCCTAGCATGATAAAGAAGATTCAAAGAGAGTGAGATGCCAGCTCCTTTCATTCAGTCAGTAGCTTCAAACATTTCTGGTATATGAAAAACGTTTTTCAATGGCAAAAATCAATGAATATTGTAAATGCACAAACAGTAATATCTCCACATTGCAAGGTGCAATTCTGAAATTTTTTGCTTTTTCCTGCTAATCCTAGCATGATAAAGAAGACTCAAAGAGAGTGAGATGCCAGCTCCTTTCATTCAGTCAGTAGCTTCAAACATTTCTGGTATATGAAAAACATGTTTTTCAATGGCAAAAATCAATGAATATTGTAAATGCACAAACAGTAATATCTCCACATTGCAAGGTGCAATTCAGAAATTTTTTGCTTTTTCCTGCTAATCCTAGCATGATAAAGAAGATTCAAAGAGAGTGAGATGCCAGCTCCTTTCATTCAGTCAGTAGCTTCAAACATTTCTGGACGTTTTTCAATGGCAAAAATCAATGAATATTGTAAATGCACAAACAGTAATATCTCCACATTGCAAGGTGCAATTCTGAAATTTTTTGCTTTTTCCTGCTAATCCTAGCATGATAAAGAAGATTCAAAGAGAGTGAGATGCCAGCTCCTTTCATTCAGTCAGTAGCTTCAAACATTTCTGGTATATGAAAAACATGTTTTTCAATGGCAAAAATCAATGAATATTGTAAATGCACAAACAGTAATATCTCCACATTGCAAGGTGCAATTCTGAAATTTTTTGCTTTTTCCTGCTAATCCTAGCATGATAAAGAAGATTCAAAGAGAGTGAGATGCCAGCTCCTTTCATTCAGTCAGTAGCTTCAAACATTTCTGGTATATGAAAAACATGTTTTTCAATGGCAAAAATCAATGAATATTGTAAATGCACAAACAGTAATATCTCCACATTGCAAGGTGCAATTCTGAAATTTTTTGCTTTTTCCTGCTAATCCTAGCATGATAAAGAAGATTCAAAGAGAGTGAGATGCCAGCTCCTTTCATTCAGTCAGTAGCTTCAAACATTTCTGGTATATGAAAAACATGTTTTTCAATGGCAAAAATCAATGAATATTGTAAATGCACAAACAGTAATATCTCCACATTGCAAGGTGCAATTCTGAAATTTTTTGCTTTTTCCTGTTAATCCTAGCATGATAAAGAAGATTCAAAGAGACTGAGATGCCAGCTCCTTTCATTCAGTCAGTAGCTTCAAAGATTTCTGGTATATGAAAAACATGTTTTTCAATGGCAAAAATCAATGAATATTGTAAATGCACAAACAGTAATATCTCCACATTGCAAGGTGCAATTCTGAAATTTTTTGCTTTTTCCTGCTAATCCTAGCATGATAAAGAAGATTCAAAGAGAGTGAGATGCCAGCTCCTTTCATTCAGTCAGTAGCTTCAAACATTTCTGGTATATGAAAAACATGTTTTTCAATGGCAAAAATCAATGAATATTGTAAATGCACAAACAGTAATATCTCCACATTGCAAGGTGCAATTCTGAAATTTTTTGCTTTTTCCTGCTAATCCTAGCATGATAAAGAAGATTCAAAGAGAGTGAGATGCCAGCTCCTTTCATTCAGTCAGTAGCTTCAAACATTTCTGGACGTTTTTCAATGGCAAAAATCAATGAATATTGTAAATGCACAAACAGTAATATCTCCACATTGCAAGGTGCAATTCTGAAATTTTTTGCTTTTTCCTGTTAATCCTAGCATGATAAAGAAGATTCAAAGAGAGTGAGATGCCAGCTGCTTTCATTCAGTCAGTAGCTTCAAACATTTCTGGTATATGAAAAACATGTTTTTCAATGGCAAAAATCAATGAATATTGTAAATGCACAAACAGTAATATCTCCACATTGCAAGGTGCAATTCTGAAATTTTTTGCTTTTTCCTGCTAATCCTAGCATGATAAAGAAGATTCAAAGACAGTGAGATGCCAGCTCCTTTCATTCAGTTAGTAGCTTCAAACATTTCTGGACGTTTTTCAATGGCAAAAATCAATGAATATTGTAAATGCACAAACAGTAATATCTCCACATTGCAAGGTGCAATTCTGAAATTTTTTGCTTTTTCCTGTTAATCCTAGCATGATAAAGAAGATTCAAAGAGAGTGAGATGCCAACTCCTTTCATTCAGTCAGTAGCTTCAAACATTTCTGGTATATGAAAAACGTTTTTCAATGGCAAAAATCAATGAATATTGTAAATGCACAAACAGTAATATCTCCACATTGCAAGGTGCAATTCTGAAATTTTTTGCTTTTTCCTGCTAATCCTAGCATGATAAAGAAGATTCAAAGAGAGTGAGATGCCAGCTCCTTTCATTCAGTCAGTAGCTTCAAACATTTCTGGTATATGAAAAACATGTTTTTCAATGGCAAAAATCAATGAATATTGTAAATGCACAAACAGTAATATCTCCACATTGCAAGGTGCAATTCTGAAATTTTTTGCTTTTTCCTGCTAATCCTAGCATGATAAAGAAGATTCAAAGACAGTGAGATGCCAGCTCCTTTCATTCAGTTAGTAGCTTCAAACATTTCTGGACGTTTTTCAATGGCAAAAATCAATGAATATTGTAAATGCACAAACAGTAATATCTCCACATTGCAAGGTGCAATTCTGAAATTTTTTGCTTTTTCCTGTTAATCCTAGCATGATAAAGAAGATTCAAAGAGAGTGAGATGCCAACTCCTTTCATTCAGTCAGTAGCTTCAAACATTTCTGGAATATGAAAAACGTTTTTCAATGGCAAAAATCAATGAATATTGTAAATGCACAAACAGTAATATCTCCACATTGCAAGGTGCAATTCTGAAATTTTTTGCTTTTTCCTGCTAATCCTAGCATGATAAAGAAGATTCAAAGAGAGTGAGATGCCAGCTCCTTTCATTCAGTCAGTAGCTTCAAACATTTCTGGTATATGAAAAACATGTTTTTCAATGGCAAAAATCAATGAATATTGTAAATGCACAAACAGTAATATCTCCACATTGCAAGGTGCAATTCTGAAATTTTTTGCTTTTTCCTGCTAATCCTAGCATGATAAAGAAGATTCAAAGAGAGTGAGATGCCAGCTCCTTTCATTCAGTCAGTAGCTTCAAACATTTCTGGACGTTTTTCATTGGCAAAAATCAATGAATATTGTAAATGCACAAGCAGTAATATCTCCACATTGCAAGGTGCAATTCTGAAATTTTTTGCTTTTTCCTGTTAATCCTAGCATGATAAAGAAGATTCAAAGAGAGTGAGATGCCAGCTCCTTTCATTCAGTCAGTAGCTTCAAACATTTCTGGTATATGAAAAACGTTTTTCAATGGCAAAAATCAATGAATATTGTAAATGCACAAACAGTAATATCTCCACATTGCAAGGTGCAATTCTGAAATTTTTTGCTTTTTCCTGCTAATCCTAGCATGATAAAGAAGACTCAAAGAGAGTGAGATGCCAGCTCCTTTCATTCAGTCAGTAGCTTCAAACATTTCTGGTATATGAAAAACATGTTTTTCAATGGCAAAAATCAATGAATATTGTAAATGCACAAACAGTAATATCTCCACATTGCAAGGTGCAATTCTGAAATTTTTTGCTTTTTCCTGTTAATCCTAGCATGATAAAGAAGATTCAAAGAGAGTGAGATGCCAGCTCCTTTCATTCAGTCAGTAGCTTCAAACATTTCTGGTATATGAAAAACATGTTTTTCAATGGCAAAAATCAATGAATATTGTAAATGCACAAACAGTAATATCTCCACATTGCAAGGTGCAATTCTGAAATTTTTTGCTTTTTCCTGCTAATCCTAGCATGATAAAGAAGATTCAAAGAGAGTGAGATGCCAGCTCCTTTCATTCAGTCAGTAGCTTCAAACATTTCTGGACGTTTTTCAATGGCAAAAATCAATGAATATTGTAAATGCACAAACAGTAATATCTCCACATTGCAAGGTGCAATTCTGAAATTTTTTGCTTTTTCCTGTTAATCCTAGCATGATAAAGAAGATTCAAAGAGAGTGAGATGCCAGCTCCTTTCATTCAGTCAGTAGCTTCAAACATTTCTGGTATATGAAAAACATGTTTTTCAATGGCAAAAATCAATGAATATTGTAAATGCACAAACAGTAATATCTCCACATTGCAAGGTGCAATTCTGAAATTTTTTGCTTTTTCCTGCTAATCCTAGCATGATAAAGAAGATTCAAAGAGAGTGAGATGCCAGCTCCTTTCATTCAGTCAGTAGCTTCAAACATTTCTGGTATATGAAAAACATGTTTTTCAATGGCAAAAATCAATGAATATTGTAAATGCACAAACAGTAATATCTCCACATTGCAAGGTGCAATTCAGAAATTTTTTGCTTTTTCCTGCTAATCCTAGCATGATAAAGAAGATTCAAAGAGAGTGAGATGCCAGCTCCTTTCATTCAGTCAGTAGCTTCAAACATTTCTGGTATATGAAAAACATGTTTTTCAATGGCAAAAATCAATGAATATTGTAAATGCACAAACAGTAATATCTCCACATTGCAAGGTGCAGTTCTGAAATTTTTTGCTTTTTCCTGTTAATCCTAGCATGATAAAGAAGATTCAAAGACAGTGAGATGCCAGCTCCTTTCATTCAGTCAGTAGCTTCAAACATTTCTGGACGTTTTTCAATGGCAAAAATCAATGAATATTGTAAATGCACAAACAGTAATATCTCCACATTGCAAGGTGCAATTCTGAAATTTTTTGCTTTTTCCTGTTAATCCTAGCATGATAAAGAAGATTCCAAGAGAGTGAGATGCCAGCTCCTTTCATTCAGTCAGTAGCTTCAAACATTTCTGGTATATGAAAAACATGTTTTTCAATGGCAAAAATCAATGAATATTGTAAATGCACAAACAGTAATATCTCCACATTGCAAGGTGCAATTCTGAAATTTTTTGCTTTTTCCTGCTAATCCTAGCATGATAAAGAAGATTCAAAGAGAGATGCCAGCTCCTTTCATTCAGTCAGTAGCTTCAAACATTTCTGGTATATGAAAAACATGTTTTTCAATGGCAAAAATCAATGAATATTGTAAATGCACAAATAGTAATATCTCCACATTGCAAGGTGCAATTCTGAATTTTTTAGCTTTTTCCTGTTAATCCTAGCATGATAAAGAAGATTCAAAGAGAGTGAGATGCCAGCTCCTTTCATTCAGTCAGTAGCTTCAAACATTTCTGGACGTTTTTCAATGGCAAAAATCAATGAATATTGTAAATGCACAAACAGTAATATCTCCACATTGCAAGGTGCAATTCTGAAATTTTTTGCTTTTTCCTGTTAATCCTAGCATGATAAAGAAGATTCAAAGAGAGTGAGATGCCAGCTCCTTTCATTCAGTCAGTAGCTTCAAACATTTCTGGTATATGAAAAACGTTTTTCAATGGCAAAAATCAATGAATATTGTAAATGCACAAACAGTAATATCTCCACATTGCAAGGTGCAATTCTGAAATTTTTTGCCTTTTCCTGCTAATCCTAGCATGATAAAGAAGATTCAAAGAGAGTGAGATGCCAGCTCCTTTCATTCAGTCAGTAGCTTCAAACATTTCTGGACGTTTTTCAATGGCAAAAATCAATGAATATTGTAAATGCACAAACAGTAATATCTCCACATTGCAAGGTGCAATTCTGAAATTTTTTGCTTTTTCCTGCTAATCCTAGCATGATAAAGAAGATTCAAAGAGAGTGAGATGCCAGCTCCTTTCATTCAGTCAGTAGCTTCAAACATTTCTGGTATATGAAAAACATGTTTTTCAATGGCAAAAATCAATGAATATTGTAAATGCACAAACAGTAATATCTCCACATTGCAAGGTGCAATTCTGAAATTTTTTGCTTTTTCCTGCTAATCCTAGCATGATAAAGAAGATTCAAAGAGAGTGAGATGCCAGCTCCTTTCATTCAGTCAGTAGCTTCAAACATTTCTGGCCGTTTTTCAATGGCAAAAATCAATGAATATTGTAATTGCACAAACAGTAATATCTCCACATTGCAAGGTGCAATTCTGAAATTTTTTGCTTTTTCCTGCTAATCCTAGCATGATAAAGAAGATTCAAAGAGAGTGAGATGCCAGCTCCTTTCATTCAGTCAGTAGCTTCAAACATTTCTGGTATATGAAAAACATGTTTTTCAATGGCAAAAATCAATGAATATTGTAAATGCACAAACAGTAATATCTCCACATTGCAAGGTGCAATTCAGAAATTTTTTGCTTTTTCCTGCTAATCCTAGCATGATAAAGAAGATTCAAAGAGAGTGAGATGCCAGCTCCTTTCATTCAGTCAGTAGCTTCAAACATTTCTGGTATATGAAAAACATGTTTTTCAATGGCAAAAATCAATGAATATTGTAAATGCACAAACAGTAATATCTCCACATTGCAAGGTGCAATTCTGAAATTTTTTGCTTTTTCCTGTTAATCCTAGCATGATAAAGAAGATTCAAAGAGAGTGAGATGCCAGCTCCTTTCATTCAGTCAGTAGCTTCAAAGATTTCTGGTATATGAAAAACATGTTTTTCAATGGCAAAAATCAATGAATATTGTAAATGCACAAACAGTAATATCTCCACATTGCAAGGTGCAATTCTGAAATTTTTTGCTTTTTCCTGCTAATCCTAGCATGATAAAGAAGATTCAAAGAGAGTGAGATGCCAGCTCCTTTCATTCAGTCAGTAGCTTCAAACATTTCTGGTATATGAAAAACATGTTTTTCAATGGCAAAAATCAATGAATATTGTAAATGCACAAACAGTAATATCTCCACATTGCAAGGTGCAATTCTGAAATTTTTTGCTTTTTCCTGCTAATCCTAGCATGATAAAGAAGATTCAAAGAGAGTGAGATGCCAGCTCCTTTCATTCAGTCAGTAGCTTCAAACATTTCTGGACGTTTTTCAATGGCAAAAATCAATGAATATTGTAAATGCACAAACAGTAATATCTCCACATTGCAAGGTGCAATTCTGAAATTTTTTGCTTTTTCCTGTTAATCCTAGCATGATAAAGAAGATTCAAAGAGAGTGAGATGCCAGCTCCTTTCATTCAGTCAGTAGCTTCAAACATTTCTGGTATATGAAAAACGTTTTTCAATGGCAAAAATCAATGAATATTGTAAATGCACAAACAGTAATATCTCCACATTGCAAGGTGTAATTCTGAAATTTTTTGCTTTTTCCTGCTAATCCTAGCATGATAAAGAAGATTCAAAGAGAGTGAGATGCCAGCTCCTTTCATTCAGTCAGTAGCTTCAAACATTTCTGGTATATGAAAAACATGTTTTTCAATGGCAAAAATCAATGAATATTGTAAATGCACAAACAGTAATATCTCCACATTGCAAGGTGCAATTCTGAAATTTTTTGCTTTTTCCTGCTAATCCTAGCATGATAAAGAAGATTCAAAGAGAGTGAGATGCCAGCTCCTTTCATTCAGTCAGTAGCTTCAAACATTTCTGGACGTTTTTCAATGGCAAAAATCAATGAATATTGTAAATGCACAAACAGTAATATCTCCACATTGCAAGGTGCAATTCTGAAATTTTTTGCTTTTTCCTGTTAATCCTAGCATGATAAAGAAGATTCAAAGAGAGTGAGATGCCAGCTCCTTTCATTCAGTCAGTAGCTTCAAACATTTCTGGTATATGAAAAACATGTTTTTCAATGGCAAAAATCAATGAATATTGTAAATGCACAAACAGTAATATCTCCACATTGCAAGGTGCAATTCTGAAATTTTTTGCTTTTTCCTGCTAATCCTAGCATGATAAAGAAGATTCAAAGAGAGTGAGATGCCAGCTCCTTTCATTCAGTCAGTAGCTTCAAACATTTCTGGTATATGAAAAACATGTTTTTCAATGGCAAAAATCAATGAATATTGTAAATGCACAAACAGTAATATCTCCACATTGCAAGGTGCAATTCAGAAATTTTTTGCTTTTTCCTGCTAATCCTAGCATGATAAAGAAGATTCAAAGAGAGTGAGATGCCAGCTCCTTTCATTCAGTCAGTAGCTTCAAACATTTCTGGTATATGAAAAACATGTTTTTCAATGGCAAAAATCAATGAATATTGTAAATGCACAAACAGTAATATCTCCACATTGCAAGGTGCAGTTCTGAAATTTTTTGCTTTTTCCTGTTAATCCTAGCATGATAAAGAAGATTCAAAGACAGTGAGATGCCAGCTCCTTTCATTCAGTCAGTAGCTTCAAACATTTCTGGACGTTTTTCAATGGCAAAAATCAATGAATATTGTAAATGCACAAACAGTAATATCTCCACATTGCAAGGTGCAATTCTGAAATTTTTTGCTTTTTCCTGTTAATCCTAGCATGATAAAGAAGATTCCAAGAGAGTGAGATGCCAGCTCCTTTCATTCAGTCAGTAGCTTCAAACATTTCTGGTATATGAAAAACATGTTTTTCAATGGCAAAAATCAATGAATATTGTAAATGCACAAACAGTAATATCTCCACATTGCAAGGTGCAATTCTGAAATTTTTTGCTTTTTCCTGCTAATCCTAGCATGATAAAGAAGATTCAAAGAGAGATGCCAGCTCCTTTCATTCAGTCAGTAGCTTCAAACATTTCTGGTATATGAAAAACATGTTTTTCAATGGCAAAAATCAATGAATATTGTAAATGCACAAATAGTAATATCTCCACATTGCAAGGTGCAATTCTGAATTTTTTAGCTTTTTCCTGTTAATCCTAGCATGATAAAGAAGATTCAAAGAGAGTGAGATGCCAGCTCCTTTCATTCAGTCAGTAGCTTCAAACATTTCTGGACGTTTTTCAATGGCAAAAATCAATGAATATTGTAAATGCACAAACAGTAATATCTCCACATTGCAAGGTGCAATTCTGAAATTTTTTGCTTTTTCCTGTTAATCCTAGCATGATAAAGAAGATTCAAAGAGAGTGAGATGCCAGCTCCTTTCATTCAGTCAGTAGCTTCAAACATTTCTGGTATATGAAAAACGTTTTTCAATGGCAAAAATCAATGAATATTGTAAATGCACAAACAGTAATATCTCCACATTGCAAGGTGCAATTCTGAAATTTTTTGCCTTTTCCTGCTAATCCTAGCATGATAAAGAAGATTCAAAGAGAGTGAGATGCCAGCTCCTTTCATTCAGTCAGTAGCTTCAAACATTTCTGGACGTTTTTCAATGGCAAAAATCAATGAATATTGTAAATGCACAAACAGTAATATCTCCACATTGCAAGGTGCAATTCTGAAATTTTTTGCTTTTTCCTGCTAATCCTAGCATGATAAAGAAGATTCAAAGAGAGTGAGATGCCAGCTCCTTTCATTCAGTCAGTAGCTTCAAACATTTCTGGTATATGAAAAACATGTTTTTCAATGGCAAAAATCAATGAATATTGTAAATGCACAAACAGTAATATCTCCACATTGCAAGGTGCAATTCTGAAATTTTTTGCTTTTTCCTGCTAATCCTAGCATGATAAAGAAGATTCAAAGAGAGTGAGATGCCAGCTCCTTTCATTCAGTCAGTAGCTTCAAACATTTCTGGACGTTTTTCAATGGCAAAAATCAATGAATATTGTAATTGCACAAACAGTAATATCTCCACATTGCAAGGTGCAATTCTGAAATTTTTTGCTTTTTCCTGCTAATCCTAGCATGATAAAGAAGATTCAAAGAGAGTGAGATGCCAGCTCCTTTCATTCAGTCAGTAGCTTCAAACATTTCTGGTATATGAAAAACATGTTTTTCAATGGCAAAAATCAATGAATATTGTAAATGCACAAACAGTAATATCTCCACATTGCAAGGTGCAATTCAGAAATTTTTTGCTTTTTCCTGCTAATCCTAGCATGATAAAGAAGATTCAAAGAGAGTGAGATGCCAGCTCCTTTCATTCAGTCAGTAGCTTCAAACATTTCTGGTATATGAAAAACATGTTTTTCAATGGCAAAAATCAATGAATATTGTAAATGCACAAACAGTAATATCTCCACATTGCAAGGTGCAATTCTGAAATTTTTTGCTTTTTCCTGTTAATCCTAGCATGATAAAGAAGATTCAAAGAGAGTGAGATGCCAGCTCCTTTCATTCAGTCAGTAGCTTCAAAGATTTCTGGTATATGAAAAACATGTTTTTCAATGGCAAAAATCAATGAATATTGTAAATGCACAAACAGTAATATCTCCACATTGCAAGGTGCAATTCTGAAATTTTTTGCTTTTTCCTGCTAATCCTAGCATGATAAAGAAGATTCAAAGAGAGTGAGATGCCAGCTCCTTTCATTCAGTCAGTAGCTTCAAACATTTCTGGTATATGAAAAACATGTTTTTCAATGGCAAAAATCAATGAATATTGTAAATGCACAAACAGTAATATCTCCACATTGCAAGGTGCAATTCTGAAATTTTTTGCTTTTTCCTGCTAATCCTAGCATGATAAAGAAGATTCAAAGAGAGTGAGATGCCAGCTCCTTTCATTCAGTCAGTAGCTTCAAACATTTCTGGACGTTTTTCAATGGCAAAAATCAATGAATATTGTAAATGCACAAACAGTAATATCTCCACATTGCAAGGTGCAATTCTGAAATTTTTTGCTTTTTCCTGTTAATCCTAGCATGATAAAGAAGATTCAAAGAGAGTGAGATGCCAGCTCCTTTCATTCAGTCAGTAGCTTCAAACATTTCTGGTATATGAAAAACGTTTTTCAATGGCAAAAATCAATGAATATTGTAAATGCACAAACAGTAATATCTCCACATTGCAAGGTGTAATTCTGAAATTTTTTGCTTTTTCCTGCTAATCCTAGCATGATAAAGAAGATTCAAAGAGAGTGAGATGCCAGCTCCTTTCATTCAGTCAGTAGCTTCAAACATTTCTGGTATATGAAAAACATGTTTTTCAATGGCAAAAATCAATGAATATTGTAAATGCACAAACAGTAATATCTCCACATTGCAAGGTGCAATTCTGAAATTTTTTGCTTTTTCCTGCTAATCCTAGCATGATAAAGAAGATTCAAAGAGAGTGAGATGCCAGCTCCTTTCATTCAGTCAGTAGCTTCAAACATTTCTGGACGTTTTTCAATGGCAAAAATCAATGAATATTGTAAATGCACAAGCAGTAATATCTCCACATTGCAAGGTGCAATTCTGAAATTTTTTGCTTTTTCCTGTTAATCCTAGCATGATAAAGAAGATTCAAAGAGAGTGAGATGCCAGCTCCTTTCATTCAGTCAGTAGCTTCAAACATTTCTGGTATATGAAAAACGTTTTTCAATGGCAAAAATCAATGAATATTGTAAATGCACAAACAGTAATATCTCCACATTGCAAGGTGCAATTCTGAAATTTTTTGCTTTTTCCTGCTAATCCTAGCATGATAAAGAAGACTCAAAGAGAGTGAGATGCCAGCTCCTTTCATTCAGTCAGTAGCTTCAAACATTTCTGGTATATGAAAAACATGTTTTTCAATGGCAAAAATCAATGAATATTGTAAATGCACAAACAGTAATATCTCCACATTGCAAGGTGCAATTCAGAAATTTTTTGCTTTTTCCTGCTAATCCTAGCATGATAAAGAAGATTCAAAGAGAGTGAGATGCCAGCTCCTTTCATTCAGTCAGTAGCTTCAAACATTTCTGGACGTTTTTCAATGGCAAAAATCAATGAATATTGTAAATGCACAAACAGTAATATCTCCACATTGCAAGGTGCAATTCTGAAATTTTTTGCTTTTTCCTGCTAATCCTAGCATGATAAAGAAGATTCAAAGAGAGTGAGATGCCAGCTCCTTTCATTCAGTCAGTAGCTTCAAACATTTCTGGTATATGAAAAACATGTTTTTCAATGGCAAAAATCAATGAATATTGTAAATGCACAAACAGTAATATCTCCACATTGCAAGGTGCAATTCAGAAATTTTTTGCTTTTTCCTGCTAATCCTAGCATGATAAAGAAGATTCAAAGAGAGTGAGATGCCAGCTCCTTTCATTCAGTCAGTAGCTTCAAACATTTCTGGTATATGAAAAACATGTTTTTCAATGGCAAAAATCAATGAATATTGTAAATGCACAAACAGTAATATCTCCACATTGCAAGGTGCAATTCTGAAATTTTTTGCTTTTTCCTGTTAATCCTAGCATGATAAAGAAGATTCAAAGAGAGTGAGATGCCAGCTCCTTTCATTCAGTCAGTAGCTTCAAACATTTCTGGTATATGAAAAACATGTTTTTCAATGGCAAAAATCAATGAATATTGTAAATGCACAAACAGTAATATCTCCACATTGCAAGGTGCAATTCTGAAATTTTTTGCTTTTTCCTGTTAATCCTAGCATGATAAAGAAGATTCAAAGAGACTGAGATGCCAGCTCCTTTCATTCAGTCAGTAGCTTCAAAGATTTCTGGTATATGAAAAACATGTTTTTCAATGGCAAAAATCAATGAATATTGTAAATGCACAAACAGTAATATCTCCACATTGCAAGGTGCAATTCTGAAATTTTTTGCTTTTTCCTGCTAATCCTAGCATGATAAAGAAGATTCAAAGAGAGTGAGATGCCAGCTCCTTTCATTCAGTCAGTAGCTTCAAACATTTCTGGTATATGAAAAACATGTTTTTCAATGGCAAAAATCAATGAATATTGTAAATGCACAAACAGTAATATCTCCACATTGCAAGGTGCAATTCTGAAATTTTTTGCTTTTTCCTGCTAATCCTAGCATGATAAAGAAGATTCAAAGAGAGTGAGATGCCAGCTCCTTTCATTCAGTCAGTAGCTTCAAACATTTCTGGACGTTTTTCAATGGCAAAAATCAATGAATATTGTAAATGCACAAACAGTAATATCTCCACATTGCAAGGTGCAATTCTGAAATTTTTTGCTTTTTCCTGTTAATCCTAGCATGATAAAGAAGATTCAAAGAGAGTGAGATGCCAGCTGCTTTCATTCAGTCAGTAGCTTCAAACATTTCTGGTATATGAAAAACATGTTTTTCAATGGCAAAAATCAATGAATATTGTAAATGCACAAACAGTAATATCTCCACATTGCAAGGTGCAATTCTGAAATTTTTTGCTTTTTCCTGCTAATCCTAGCATGATAAAGAAGATTCAAAGACAGTGAGATGCCAGCTCCTTTCATTCAGTTAGTAGCTTCAAACATTTCTGGACGTTTTTCAATGGCAAAAATCAATGAATATTGTAAATGCACAAACAGTAATATCTCCACATTGCAAGGTGCAATTCTGAAATTTTTTGCTTTTTCCTGTTAATCCTAGCATGATAAAGAAGATTCAAAGAGAGTGAGATGCCAACTCCTTTCATTCAGTCAGTAGCTTCAAACATTTCTGGTATATGAAAAACGTTTTTCAATGGCAAAAATCAATGAATATTGTAAATGCACAAACAGTAATATCTCCACATTGCAAGGTGCAATTCTGAAATTTTTTGCTTTTTCCTGCTAATCCTAGCATGATAAAGAAGATTCAAAGAGAGTGAGATGCCAGCTCCTTTCATTCAGTCAGTAGCTTCAAACATTTCTGGTATATGAAAAACATGTTTTTCAATGGCAAAAATCAATGAATATTGTAAATGCACAAACAGTAATATCTCCACATTGCAAGGTGCAATTCTGAAATTTTTTGCTTTTTCCTGCTAATCCTAGCATGATAAAGAAGATTCAAAGAGAGTGAGATGCCAGCTCCTTTCATTCAGTCAGTAGCTTCAAACATTTCTGGACGTTTTTCAATGGCAAAAATCAATGAATATTGTAAATGCACAAGCAGTAA
>NW_027371096.1:0-30715 GCF_046119375.1 Phyllobates terribilis | reverse complement strand
CTTTTTCCTGTTAATCCTAGCATGATAAAGAAGATTCAAAGAGAGTGAGATGCCAGCTCCTTTCATTCAGTCAGTAGCTTCAAACATTTCTGGTATATGAAAAACATGTTTTTCAATGGCAAAAATCAATGAATATTGTAAATGCACAAACAGTAATATCTCCACATTGCAAGGTGCAATTCTGAAATTTTTTGCTTTTTCCTGTTAATCCTAGCATAATAAAGAAGATTCAAAGAGAGTGAGATGCCAGCTCCTTTCATTCAGTCAGTAGCTTCAAACATTTCTGGTATATGAAAAACATGTTTTTCAATGGCAAAAATCAATGAATATTGTAAATGCACAAACAGTAATATCTCCACATTGCACGGTGCAATTCTGAAATTTTTAGCTTTTTCCTGTTAATCCTAGCATGATAAAGAAGATTCAAAGAGAGTGAGATGCCAGCTCCTTTCATTCAGTCAGTAGCTTCAAACATTTCTGGTATATGAAAAACATGTTTTTCAATGGCAAAAATCAATGAATATTGTAAATGCACAAACAGTAATATCTCCACATTGCAAGGTGCAATTCTGAAATTTTTAGCTTTTTCCTGTTAATCCTAGCATGATAAAGAAGATTCAAAGAGAGTGAAATGCCAGCTCCTTTCATTCAGTCAGTAGCTTCAAACATTTCTGGTATATGAAAAACATGTTTTTCAATGGCAAAAATCAATGAATATTGTAAATGCACAAACAGTAATATCTCCACATTGCAAAGTGCAATTCTGAAATTTTTTGCTTTTTCCTGCTAATCCTAGCATGATAAAGAAGATTCAAAGAGAGTGAGATGCCAGCTCCTTTCATTCAGTCAGTAGCTTCAAACATTTCTGGTATATGAAAAACATGTTTTTCAATGGCAAAAATCAATGAATATTGTAAATGCACAAACAGTAATATCTCCACATTGCAAGGTGCAATTCTGAAATTTTTTGCTTTTTCCTGTTAATCCTAGCATGATAAAGAAGATTCAAAGAGAGTGAGATGCCAGCTCCTTTCATTCAGTCAGTAGCTTCAAACATTTCTGGTATATGAAAAACATGTTTTTCAATGGCAAAAATCAATGAATATTGTAAATGCACAAACAGTAATATCTCCACATTGCAAGGTGCAATTCTGAAATTTTTTGCTTTTTCCTGTTAATCCTAGCATGATAAAGAAGATTCAAAGAGAGTGAGATGCCAGCTCCTTTCATTCAGTCAGTAGCTTCAAACATTTCTGGTATATGAAAAACATGTTTTTCAATGGCAAAAATCAATGAATAGTGTAAATGCACAAACAGTAATATCTCCACATTGCAAGGTGCAATTCTGAAATTTTTTGCTTTTTCCTGTTAATCCTAGCATAATAAAGAAGATTCAAAGAGAGTGAGATGCCAGCTCCTTTCATTCAGTCAGTAGCTTCAAACATTTCTGGTATATGAAAAACATGTTTTTCAATGGCAAAAATCAATGAATATTGTAAATGCACAAACAGTAATATCTCCACATTGCACGGTGCAATTCTGAAATTTTTAGCTTTTTCCTGTTAATCCTAGCATGATAAAGAAGATTCAAAGAGAGTGAGATGCCAGCTCCTTTCATTCAGTCAGTAGCTTCAAACATTTCTGGTATATGAAAAACATGTTTTTCAATGGCAAAAATCAATGAATATTGTAAATGCACAAACAGTAATATCTCCACATTGCAAGGTGCAATTCTGAAATTTTTAGCTTTTTCCTGTTAATCCTAGCATGATAAAGAAGATTCAAAGAGAGTGAGATGCCAGCTCCTTTCATTCAGTCAGTAGCTTCAAACATTTCTGGTATATGAAAAACATGTTTTTCAATGGCAAAAATCAATGAATATTGTAAATGCACAAACAGTAATATCTCCACATTGCAAGGTGCAATTCTGAAATTTTTAGCTTTTTCCTGTTAATCCTAGCATGATAAAGAAGATTCAAAGAGAGTGAAATGCCAGCTCCTTTCATTCAGTCAGTAGCTTCAAACATTTCTGGTATATGAAAAACATGTTTTTCAATGGCAAAAATCAATGAATATTGTAAATGCACAAACAGTAATATCTCCACATTGCAAAGTGCAATTCTGAAATTTTTTGCTTTTTCCTGCTAATCCTAGCATGATAAAGAAGATTCAAAGAGAGTGAGATGCCAGCTCCTTTCATTCAGTCAGTAGCTTCAAACATTTCTGGTATATGAAAAACATGTTTTTCAATGGCAAAAATCAATGAATATTGTAAATGCACAAACAGTAATATCTCCACATTGCAAGGTGCAATTCTGAAATTTTTTGCTTTTTCCTGTTAATCCTAGCATGATAAAGAAGATTCAAAGAGAGTGAGATGCCAGCTCCTTTCATTCAGTCAGTAGCTTCAAACATTTCTGGTATATGAAAAACATGTTTTTCAATGGCAAAAATCAATGAATATTGTAAATGCACAAACAGTAATATCTCCACATTGCAAGGTGCAATTCTGAAATTTTTTGCTTTTTCCTGTTAATCCTAGCATGATAAAGAAGATTCAAAGAGAGTGAGATGCCAGCTCCTTTCATTCAGTCAGTAGCTTCAAACATTTCTGGTATATGAAAAACATGTTTTTCAATGGCAAAAATCAATGAATATTGTAAATGCACAAACAGTAATATCTCCACATTGCACGGTGCAATTCTGAAATTTTTAGCTTTTTCCTGTTAATCCTAGCATGATAAAGAAGATTCAAAGAGAGTGAGATGCCAGCTCCTTTCATTCAGTCAGTAGCTTCAAACATTTCTGGTATATGAAAAACATGTTTTTCAATGGCAAAAATCAATGAATATTGTAAATGCACAAACAGTAATATCTCCACATTGCAAGGTGCAATTCTGAAATTTTTTGCTTTTTCCTGTTAATCCTAGCATAATAAAGAAGATTCAAAGAGAGTGAGATGCCAGCTCCTTTCATTCAGTCAGTAGCTTCAAACATTTCTGGTATATGAAAAACATGTTTTTCAATGGCAAAAATCAATGAATATTGTAAATGCACAAACAGTAATATCTCCACATTGCACGGTGCAATTCTGAAATTTTTAGCTTTTTCCTGTTAATCCTAGCATGATAAAGAAGATTCAAAGAGAGTGAGATGCCAGCTCCTTTCATTCAGTCAGTAGCTTCAAACATTTCTGGTATATGAAAAACATGTTTTTCAATGGCAAAAATCAATGAATATTGTAAATGCACAAACAGTAATATCTCCACATTGCAAGGTGCAATTCTGAAATTTTTAGCTTTTTCCTGTTAATCCTAGCATGATAAAGAAGATTCAAAGAGAGTGAAATGCCAGCTCCTTTCATTCAGTCAGTAGCTTCAAACATTTCTGGTATATGAAAAACATGTTTTTCAATGGCAAAAATCAATGAATATTGTAAATGCACAAACAGTAATATCTCCACATTGCAAAGTGCAATTCTGAAATTTTTTGCTTTTTCCTGCTAATCCTAGCATGATAAAGAAGATTCAAAGAGAGTGAGATGCCAGCTCCTTTCATTCAGTCAGTAGCTTCAAACATTTCTGGTATATGAAAAACATGTTTTTCAATGGCAAAAATCAATGAATATTGTAAATGCACAAACAGTAATATCTCCACATTGCAAGGTGCAATTCTGAAATTTTTTGCTTTTTCCTGTTAATCCTAGCATGATAAAGAAGATTCAAAGAGAGTGAGATGCCAGCTCCTTTCATTCAGTCAGTAGCTTCAAACATTTCTGGTATATGAAAAACATGTTTTTCAATGGCAAAAATCAATGAATATTGTAAATGCACAAACAGTAATATCTCCACATTGCAAGGTGCAATTCTGAAATTTTTTGCTTTTTCCTGTTAATCCTAGCATGATAAAGAAGATTCAAAGAGAGTGAGATGCCAGCTCCTTTCATTCAGTCAGTAGCTTCAAACATTTCTGGTATATGAAAAACATGTTTTTCAATGGCAAAAATCAATGAATAGTGTAAATGCACAAACAGTAATATCTCCACATTGCAAGGTGCAATTCTGAAATTTTTTGCTTTTTCCTGTTAATCCTAGCATAATAAAGAAGATTCAAAGAGAGTGAGATGCCAGCTCCTTTCATTCAGTCAGTAGCTTCAAACATTTCTGGTATATGAAAAACATGTTTTTCAATGGCAAAAATCAATGAATATTGTAAATGCACAAACAGTAATATCTCCACATTGCACGGTGCAATTCTGAAATTTTTAGCTTTTTCCTGTTAATCCTAGCATGATAAAGAAGATTCAAAGAGAGTGAGATGCCAGCTCCTTTCATTCAGTCAGTAGCTTCAAACATTTCTGGTATATGAAAAACATGTTTTTCAATGGCAAAAATCAATGAATATTGTAAATGCACAAACAGTAATATCTCCACATTGCAAGGTGCAATTCTGAAATTTTTAGCTTTTTCCTGTTAATCCTAGCATGATAAAGAAGATTCAAAGAGAGTGAGATGCCAGCTCCTTTCATTCAGTCAGTAGCTTCAAACATTTCTGGTATATGAAAAACATGTTTTTCAATGGCAAAAATCAATGAATATTGTAAATGCACAAACAGTAATATCTCCACATTGCAAGGTGCAATTCTGAAATTTTTAGCTTTTTCCTGTTAATCCTAGCATGATAAAGAAGATTCAAAGAGAGTGAAATGCCAGCTCCTTTCATTCAGTCAGTAGCTTCAAACATTTCTGGTATATGAAAAACATGTTTTTCAATGGCAAAAATCAATGAATATTGTAAATGCACAAACAGTAATATCTCCACATTGCAAGGTGCAATTCTGAAATTTTTTGCTTTTTCCTGTTAATCCTAGCATGATAAAGAAGATTCAAAGAGAGTGAGATGCCAGCTCCTTTCATTCAGTCAGTAGCTTCAAACATTTCTGGTATATGAAAAACATGTTTTTCAATGGCAAAAATCAATGAATATTGTAAATGCACAAACAGTAATATCTCCACATTGCAAGGTGCAATTCTGAAATTTTTTGCTTTTTCCTGTTAATCCTAGCATGATAAAGAAGATTCAAAGAGAGTGAGATGCCAGCTCCTTTCATTCAGTCAGTAGCTTCAAACATTTCTGGTATATGAAAAACATGTTTTTCAATGGCAAAAATCAATGAATAGTGTAAATGCACAAACAGTAATATCTCCACATTGCAAGGTGCAATTCTGAAATTTTTTGCTTTTTCCTGTTAATCCTAGCATAATAAAGAAGATTCAAAGAGAGTGAGATGCCAGCTCCTTTCATTCAGTCAGTAGCTTCAAACATTTCTGGTATATGAAAAACATGTTTTTCAATGGCAAAAATCAATGAATATTGTAAATGCACAAACAGTAATATCTCCACATTGCACGGTGCAATTCTGAAATTTTTAGCTTTTTCCTGTTAATCCTAGCATGATAAAGAAGATTCAAAGAGAGTGAGATGCCAGCTCCTTTCATTCAGTCAGTAGCTTCAAACATTTCTGGTATATGAAAAACATGTTTTTCAATGGCAAAAATCAATGAATATTGTAAATGCACAAACAGTAATATCTCCACATTGCAAGGTGCAATTCTGAAATTTTTAGCTTTTTCCTGTTAATCCTAGCATGATAAAGAAGATTCAAAGAGAGTGAGATGCCAGCTCCTTTCATTCAGTCAGTAGCTTCAAACATTTCTGGTATATGAAAAACATGTTTTTCAATGGCAAAAATCAATGAATATTGTAAATGCACAAACAGTAATATCTCCACATTGCAAGGTGCAATTCTGAAATTTTTTGCTTTTTCCTGCTAATCCTAGCATGATAAAGAAGATTCAAAGAGAGTGAGATGCCAGCTCCTTTCATTCAGTCAGTAGCTTCAAACATTTCTGGTATATGAAAAACATGTTTTTCAATGGCAAAAATCAATGAATATTGTAAATGCACAAACAGTAATATCTCCACATTGCAGGGTGCAATTCTGAAATTTTTAGCTTTTTCCTGTTAATCCTAGCATGATAAAGAAGATTCAAAGAGAGTGAGATGCCAGCTCCTTTCATTCAGTCAGTAGCTTCAAACATTTCTGGTATATGAAAAACATGTTTTTCAATGGCAAAAATCAATGAATATTGTAAATGCACAAACAGTAATATCTCCACATTGCAAGGTGCAATTCTGAATTTTTTTGCTTTTTCCTGCTAATCCTAGCATGATAAAGAAGATTCAAAGAGAGTGAGATGCCAGCTCCTTTCATTCAGTCAGTAGCTTCAAACATTTCTGGTATATGAAAAACATGTTTTTCAATGGCAAAAATCAATGAATATTGTAAATGCACAAACAGTAATATCTCCACATTGCACGGTGCAATTCTGAAATTTTTAGCTTTTTCCTGTTAATCCTAGCATGATAAAGAAGATTCAAAGAGAGTGAGATGCCAGCTCCTTTCATTCAGTCAGTAGCTTCAAACATTTCTGGTATATGAAAAACATGTTTTTCAATGGCAAAAATCAATGAATATTGTAAATGCACAAACAGTAATATCTCCACATTGCAAGGTGCAATTCTGAAATTTTTAGCTTTTTCCTGTTAATCCTAGCATGATAAAGAAGATTCAAAGAGAGTGAGATGCCAGCTCCTTTCATTCAGTCAGTAGCTTCAAACATTTCTGGTATATGAAAAACATGTTTTTCAATGGCAAAAATCAATGAATATTGTAAATGCACAAACAGTAATATCTCCACATTGCAAGGTGCAATTCTGAAATTTTTTGCTTTTTCCTGCTAATCCTAGCATGATAAAGAAGATTCAAAGAGAGTGAGATGCCAGCTCCTTTCATTCAGTCAGTAGCTTCAAACATTTCTGGTATATGAAAAACATGTTTTTCAATGGCAAAAATCAATGAATATTGTAAATGCACAAACAGTAATATCTCCACATTGCACGGTGCAATTCTGAAATTTTTAGCTTTTTCCTGTTAATCCTAGCATGATAAAGAAGATTCAAAGAGAGTGAGATGCCAGCTCCTTTCATTCAGTCAGTAGCTTCAAACATTTCTGGTATATGAAAAACATGTTTTTCAATGGCAAAAATCAATGAATATTGTAAATGCACAAACAGTAATATCTCCACATTGCAAGGTGCAATTCTGAAATTTTTTGCTTTTTCCTGCTAATCCTAGCATGATAAAGAAGATTCAAAGAGAGTGAGATGCCAGCTCCTTTCATTCAGTCAGTAGCTTCAAACATTTCTGGTATATGAAAAACATGTTTTTCAATGGCAAAAATCAATGAATATTGTAAATGCACAAACAGTAATATCTCCACATTGCAAGGTGCAATTCTGAAATTTTTTGCTTTTTCCTGCTAATCCTAGCATGATAAAGAAGATTCAAAGAGAGTGAGATGCCAGCTCCTTTCATTCAGTCAGTAGCTTCAAACATTTCTGGTATATGAAAAACATGTTTTTCAATGGCAAAAATCAATGAATATTGTAAATGCACAAACAGTAATATCTCCACATTGCACGGTGCAATTCTGAAATTTTTAGCTTTTTCCTGTTAATCCTAGCATGATAAAGAAGATTCAAAGAGAGTGAGATGCCAGCTCCTTTCATTCAGTCAGTAGCTTCAAACATTTCTGGTATATGAAAAACATGTTTTTCAATGGCAAAAATCAATGAATATTGTAAATGCACAAACAGTAATATCTCCACATTGCAAGGTGCAATTCTGAATTTTTTTGCTTTTTCCTGCTAATCCTAGCATGATAAAGAAGATTCAAAGAGAGTGAGATGCCAGCTCCTTTCATTCAGTCAGTAGCTTCAAACATTTCTGGTATATGAAAAACATGTTTTTCAATGGCAAAAATCAATGAATATTGTAAATGCACAAACAGTAATATCTCCACATTGCACGGTGCAATTCTGAAATTTTTAGCTTTTTCCTGTTAATCCTAGCATGATAAAGAAGATTCAAAGAGAGTGAGATGCCAGCTCCTTTCATTCAGTCAGTAGCTTCAAACATTTCTGGTATATGAAAAACATGTTTTTCAATGGCAAAAATCAATGAATATTGTAAATGCACAAACAGTAATATCTCCACATTGCAAGGTGCAATTCTGAAATTTTTTGCTTTTTCCTGTTAATCCTAGCATGATAAAGAAGATTCAAAGAGAGTGAGATGCCAGCTCCTTTCATTCAGTCAGTAGCTTCAAACATTTCTGGTATATGAAAAACATGTTTTTCAATGGCAAAAATCAATGAATATTGTAAATGCACAAACAGTAATATCTCCACATTGCAAGGTGCAATTCTGAAATTTTTTGCTTTTTCCTGCTAATCCTAGCATGATAAAGAAGATTCAAAGAGAGTGAGATGCCAGCTCCTTTCATTCAGTCAGTAGCTTCAAACATTTCTGGTATATGAAAAACATGTTTTTCAATGGCAAAAATCAATGAATATTGTAAATGCACAAAGAGTAATATCTCCACATTGCACGGTGCAATTGTGAAATTTTTAGCTTTTTCCTGTTAATCCTAGCATGATAAAGAAGATTCAAAGAGAGTGAGATGCCAGCTCCTTTCATTCAGTCAGTAGCTTCAAACATTTCTGGTATATGAAAAACATGTTTTTCAATGGCAAAAATCAATGAATATTGTAAATGCACAAACAGTAATATCTCCACATTGCACGGTGCAATTCTGAAATTTTTAGCTTTTTCCTGTTAATCCTAGCATGATAAAGAAGATTCAAAGAGAGTGAGATGCCAGCTCCTTTCATTCAGTCAGTAGCTTCAAACATTTCTGGTATATGAAAAACATGTTTTTCAATGGCAAAAATCAATGAATATTGTAAATGCACAAACAGTAATATCTCCACATTGCAAGGTGCAATTCTGAAATTTTTTGCTTTTTCCTGCTAATCCTAGCATGATAAAGAAGATTCAAAGAGAGTGAGATGCCAGCTCCTTTCATTCAGTCAGTAGCTTCAAACATTTCTGGTATATGAAAAACGTTTTTCAATGGCAAAAATTAATGAATATTGTAAATGCACAAACAGTAATATCTCCACATTTTAAGGTGCAATTCTGAAATTTTTTGCTTTTTCCTGTTAATCCTAGCATGATAAAGAAGATTCAAAGAGAGTGAGATGCCAGCTCCTTTCATTCAGTCAGTAGCTTCAAACATTTCTGGTATATGAAAAACATGTTTTTCAATGGCAAAAATCAATGAATATTGTAAATGCACAAACAGTAATATCTCCACATTGCAAGGTGCAATTCTGAAATTTTTTGCTTTTTCCTGCTAATCCTAGCATGATAAAGAAGATTCAAAGAGAGTGAGATGCCAGCTCCTTTCATTCAGTCAGTAGCTTCAAACATTTCTGGTATATGAAAAACATGTTTTTCAATGGCAAAAATCAATGAATATTGTAAATGCACAAACAGTAATATCTCCACATTGCACGGTGCAATTCTGAAATTTTTAGCTTTTTCCTGTTAATCCTAGCATGATAAAGAAGATTCAAAGAGAGTGAGATGCCAGCTCCTTTCATTCAGTCAGTAGCTTCAAACATTTCTGGTATATGAAAAACATGTTTTTCAATGGCAAAAATCAATGAATATTGTAAATGCACAAACAGTAATATCTCCACATTGCAAGGTGCAATTCTGAAATTTTTTGCTTTTTCCTGCTAATCCTAGCATGATAAAGAAGATTCAAAGAGAGTGAGATGCCAGCTCCTTTCATTCAGTCAGTAGCTTCAAACATTTCTGGTATATGAAAAACATGTTTTTCAATGGCAAAAATCAATGAATATTGTAAATGCACAAACAGTAATATCTCCACATTGCACGGTGCAATTCTGAAATTTTTAGCTTTTTCCTGTTAATCCTAGCATGATAAAGAAGATTCAAAGAGAGTGAGATGCCAGCTCCTTTCATTCAGTCAGTAGCTTCAAACATTTCTGGTATATGAAAAACATGTTTTTCAATGGCAAAAATCAATGAATATTGTAAATGCACAAACAGTAATATCTCCACATTGCAAGGTGCAATTCTGAAATTTTTTGCTTTTTCCTGCTAATCCTAGCATGATAAAGAAGATTCAAAGAGAGTGAGATGCCAGCTCCTTTCATTCAGTCAGTAGCTTCAAACATTTCTGGTATATGAAAAACATGTTTTTCAATGGCAAAAATCAATGAATATTGTAAATGCACAAACAGTAATATCTCCACATTGCACGGTGCAATTCTGAAATTTTTAGCTTTTTCCTGTTAATCCTAGCATGATAAAGAAGATTCAAAGAGAGTGAGATGCCAGCTCCTTTCATTCAGTCAGTAGCTTCAAACATTTCTGGTATATGAAAAACATGTTTTTCAATGGCAAAAATCAATGAATATTGTAAATGCACAAACAGTAATATCTCCACATTGCAAGGTGCAATTCTGAATTTTTTTGCTTTTTCCTGCTAATCCTAGCATGATAAAGATTCAAAGAGAGTGAGATGCCAGCTCCTTTCATTCAGTCAGTAGCTTCAAACATTTCTGGTATATGAAAAACATGTTTTTCAATGGCAAAAATCAATGAATATTGTAAATGCACAAACAGTAATATCTCCACATTGCACGGTGCAATTCTGAAATTTTTAGCTTTTTCCTGTTAATCCTAGCATGATAAAGAAGATTCAAAGAGTGAGATGCCAGCTCCTTTCATTCAGTCAGTAGCTTCAAACATTTCTGGTATATGAAAAACATGTTTTTCAATGGCAAAAATCAATGAATATTGTAAATGCACAAACAGTAATATCTCCACATTGCAAGGTGCAATTCTGAAATTTTTTGCTTTTTCCTGTTAATCCTAGCATGATAAAGAAGATTCAAAGAGAGTGAGATGCCAGCTCCTTTCATTCAGTCAGTAGCTTCAAACATTTCTGGTATATGAAAAACATGTTTTTCAATGGCAAAAATCAATGAATATTGTAAATGCACAAACAGTAATATCTCCACATTGCAAGGTGCAATTCTGAAATTTTTTGCTTTTTCCTGCTAATCCTAGCATGATAAAGAAGATTCAAAGAGAGTGAGATGCCAGCTCCTTTCATTCAGTCAGTAGCTTCAAACATTTCTGGTATATGAAAAACATGTTTTTCAATGGCAAAAATCAATGAATATTGTAAATGCACAAAGAGTAATATCTCCACATTGCACGGTGCAATTGTGAAATTTTTAGCTTTTTCCTGTTAATCCTAGCATGATAAAGAAGATTCAAAGAGAGTGAGATGCCAGCTCCTTTCATTCAGTCAGTAGCTTCAAACATTTCTGGTATATGAAAAACATGTTTTTCAATGGCAAAAATCAATGAATATTGTAAATGCACAAACAGTAATATCTCCACATTGCACGGTGCAATTCTGAAATTTTTAGCTTTTTCCTGTTAATCCTAGCATGATAAAGAAGATTCAAAGAGAGTGAGATGCCAGCTCCTTTCATTCAGTCAGTAGCTTCAAACATTTCTGGTATATGAAAAACATGTTTTTCAATGGCAAAAATCAATGAATATTGTAAATGCACAAACAGTAATATCTCCACATTGCAAGGTGCAATTCTGAAATTTTTTGCTTTTTCCTGCTAATCCTAGCATGATAAAGAAGATTCAAAGAGAGTGAGATGCCAGCTCCTTTCATTCAGTCAGTAGCTTCAAACATTTCTGGTATATGAAAAACGTTTTTCAATGGCAAAAATTAATGAATATTGTAAATGCACAAACAGTAATATCTCCACATTTTAAGGTGCAATTCTGAAATTTTTTGCTTTTTCCTGTTAATCCTAGCATGATAAAGAAGATTCAAAGAGAGTGAGATGCCAGCTCCTTTCATTCAGTCAGTAGCTTCAAACATTTCTGGTATATGAAAAACATGTTTTTCAATGGCAAAAATCAATGAATATTGTAAATGCACAAACAGTAATATCTCCACATTGCACGGTGCAATTCTGAAATTTTTAGCTTTTTCCTGTTAATCCTAGCATGATAAAGAAGATTCAAAGAGAGTGAGATGCCAGCTCCTTTCATTCAGTCAGTAGCTTCAAACATTTCTGGTATATGAAAAACATGTTTTTCAATGGCAAAAATCAATGAATATTGTAAATGCACAAACAGAAATATCTCCACATTGCAAGGTGCGATTCTGAAATTTTTTGCTTTTTCCTGTTAATCCTAGCATAATAAAGAAGATTCAAAGAGAGTGAGATGCCAGCTCCTTTCATTCAGTCAGTAGCTTCAAACATTTCTGGTATATGAAAAACATGTTTTTCAATGGCAAAAATCAATGAATATTGTAAATGCACAAACAGTAATATCTCCACATTGCAAGGTGCAATTCTGAAATTTTTTGCTTTTTCCTGTTAATCCTAGCATGATAAAGAAGATTCAAAGAGAGTGAGATGCCAGCTCCTTTCATTCAGTCAGTAGCTTCAAACATTTCTGGTATATGAAAAACATGTTTTTCAATGGCAAAAATCAATGAATATTGTAAATGCACAAACAGTAATATCTCCACATTGCAAGGTGAAATTCTGAAATTTTTTGCTTTTTCCTGCTAATCCTAGCATGATAAAGAAGATTCAAAGAGAGTGAGATGCCAGCTCCTTTCATTCAGTCAGTAGCTTCAAACATTTCTGGTATATGAAAAACATGTTTTTCAATGGCAAAAATCAATGAATATTGTAAATGCACAAACAGTAATATCTCCACATTGCAAGGTGCAATTCTGAAATTTTTTGCTTTTTCCTGTTAATCCTAGCATGATAAAGAAGATTCAAAGAGAGTGAGATGCCAGCTCCTTTCATTCAGTCAGTAGCTTCAAACATTTCTGGTATATGAAAAACATGTTTTTCAATGGCAAAAATCAATGAATATTGTAAATGCACAAACAGTAATATCTCCACATTGCAAGGTGCAATTCTGAAATTTTTTGCTTTTTCCTGCTAATCCTAGCATGATAAAGAAGATTCAAAGAGAGTGAGATGCCAGCTCCTTTCATTCAGTCAGTAGCTTCAAACATTTCTGGTATATGAAAAACGTTTTTCAATGGCAAAAATTAATGAATATTGTAAATGCACAAACAGTAATATCTCCACATTTTAAGGTGCAATTCTGAAATTTTTTGCTTTTTCCTGTTAATCCTAGCATGATAAAGAAGATTCAAAGAGAGTGAGATGCCAGCTCCTTTCATTCAGTCAGTAGCTTCAAACATTTCTGGTATATGAAAAACATGTTTTTCAATGGCAAAAATCAATGAATATTGTAAATGCACAAACAGTAATATCTCCACATTGCACGGTGCAATTCTGAAATTTTTAGCTTTTTCCTGTTAATCCTAGCATGATAAAGAAGATTCAAAGAGAGTGAGATGCCAGCTCCTTTCATTCAGTCAGTAGCTTCAAACATTTCTGGTATATGAAAAACATGTTTTTCAATGGCAAAAATCAATGAATATTGTAAATGCACAAACAGAAATATCTCCACATTGCAAGGTGCGATTCTGAAATTTTTTGCTTTTTCCTGTTAATCCTAGCATAATAAAGAAGATTCAAAGAGAGTGAGATGCCAGCTCCTTTCATTCAGTCAGTAGCTTCAAACATTTCTGGTATATGAAAAACATGTTTTTCAATGGCAAAAATCAATGAATATTGTAAATGCACAAACAGTAATATCTCCACATTGCAAGGTGCAATTCTGAAATTTTTTGCTTTTTCCTGTTAATCCTAGCATGATAAAGAAGATTCAAAGAGAGTGAGATGCCAGCTCCTTTCATTCAGTCAGTAGCTTCAAACATTTCTGGTATATGAAAAACATGTTTTTCAATGGCAAAAATCAATGAATATTGTAAATGCACAAACAGTAATATCTCCACATTGCAAGGTGAAATTCTGAAATTTTTTGCTTTTTCCTGCTAATCCTAGCATGATAAAGAAGATTCAAAGAGAGTGAGATGCCAGCTCCTTTCATTCAGTCAGTAGCTTCAAACATTTCTGGTATATGAAAAACATGTTTTTCAATGGCAAAAATCAATGAATATTGTAAATGCACAAACAGTAATATCTCCACATTGCAAGGTGCAATTCTGAAATTTTTTGCTTTTTCCTGTTAATCCTAGCATGATAAAGAAGATTCAAAGAGAGTGAGATGCCAGCTCCTTTCATTCAGTCAGTAGCTTCAAACATTTCTGGTATATGAAAAACATGTTTTTCAATGGCAAAAATCAATGAATATTGTAAATGCACAAACAGTAATATCTCCACATTGCAAGGTGCAATTCTGAAATTTTTTGCTTTTTCCTGCTAATCCTAGCATGATAAAGAAGATTCAAAGAGAGTGAGATGCCAGCTCCTTTCATTCAGTCAGTAGCTTCAAACATTTCTGGTATATGAAAAACATGTTTTTCAATGGCAAAAATCAATGAATATTGTAAATGCACAAACAGTAATATCTCCACATTGCACGGTGCAATTCTGAAATTTTTAGCTTTTTCCTGTTAATCCTAGCATGATAAAGAAGATTCAAAGAGAGTGAGATGCCAAGCTCCTTTCATTCAGTCAGTAGCTTCAAACATTTCTGGTATATGAAAAACATGTTTTTCAATGGCAAAAATCAATGAATATTGTAAATGCACAAACAGTAATATCTCCACATTGCAAGGTGCAATTCTGAAATTTTTTGCTTTTTCCTGCTAATCCTAGCATGATAAAGAAGATTCAAAGAGAGTGAGATGCCAGCTCCTTTCATTCAGTCAGTAGCTTCAAACATTTCTGGTATATGAAAAACATGTTTTTCAATGGCAAAAATCAATGAATATTGTAAATGCACAAACAGTAACATCTCCACATTGCACGGTGCAATTCTGAAATTTTTAGCTTTTTCCTGTTAATCCTAGCATGATAAAGAAGATTCAAAGAGAGTGAGATGCCAGCTCCTTTCATTCAGTCAGTAGCTTCAAACATTTCTGGTATATGAAAAACATGTTTTTCAATGGCAAAAATCAATGAATATTGTAAATGCACAAACAGTAATATCTCCACATTGCAAGGTGCAATTCTGAAATTTTTTGCTTTTTCCTGTTAATCCTAGCATAATAAAGAAGATTCAAAGAGAGTGAGATGCCAGCTCCTTTCATTCAGTCAGTAGCTTCAAACATTTCTGGTATATGAAAAACATGTTTTTCAATGGCAAAAATCAATGAATATTGTAAATGCACAAACAGTAATATCTCCACATTGCACGGTGCAATTCTGAAATTTTTAGCTTTTTCCTGTTAATCCTAGCATGATAAAGAAGATTCAAAGAGAGTGAGATGCCAGCTCCTTTCATTCAGTCAGTAGCTTCAAACATTTCTGGTATATGAAAAACATGTTTTTCAATGGCAAAAATCAATGAATATTGTAAATGCACAAACAGTAATATCTCCACATTGCAAGGTGCAATTCTGAAATGTTTTGCTTTTTCCTGTTAATCCTAGCATAATAAAGAAGATTCAAAGAGAGTGAGATGCCAGCTCCTTTCATTCAGTCAGTAGCTTCAAACATTTCTGGTATATGAAAAACATGTTTTTCAATGGCAAAAATCAATGAATATTGTAAATGCACAAACAGTAATATCTCCACATTGCACGGTGCAATTCTGAAATTTTTAGCTTTTTCCTGTTAATCCTAGCATGATAAAGAAGATTCAAAGAGAGTGAGATGCCAGCTCCTTTCATTCAGTCAGTAGCTTCAAACATTTCTGGTATATGAAAAACATGTTTTTCAATGGCAAAAATCAATGAATATTGTAAATGCACAAACAGTAATATCTCCACATTGCAAGGTGCAATTCTGAAATTTTTTGCTTTTTCCTGTTAATCCTAGCATGATAAAGAAGATTCAAAGAGAGTGAGATGCCAGCTCCTTTCATTCAGTCAGTAGCTTCAAACATTTCTGGTATATGAAAAACATGTTTTTCAATGGCAAAAATCAATGAATATTGTAAATGCACAAACAGTAATATATCCACATTGCAAGGTGCAATTCTGAAATTTTTTGCTTTTTCCTGCTAATCCTAGCATGATAAAGAAGATTCAAAGAGAGTGAGATGCCAGCTCCTTTCATTCAGTCAGTAGCTTCAAACATTTCTGGTATATGAAAAACATGTTTTTCAATGGCAAAAATCAATGAATATTGTAAATGCACAAACAGTAATATCTCCACATTGCACGGTGCAATTCTGAAATTTTTAGCTTTTTCCTGTTAATCCTAGCATGATAAAGAAGATTCAAAGAGAGTGAGATGCCAAGCTCCTTTCATTCAGTCAGTAGCTTCAAACATTTCTGGTATATGAAAAACATGTTTTTCAATGGCAAAAATCAATGAATATTGTAAATGCACAAACAGTAACATCTCCACATTGCACGGTGCAATTCTGAAATTTTTAGCTTTTTCCTGTTAATCCTAGCATGATAAAGAAGATTCAAAGAGAGTGAGATGCCAGCTCCTTTCATTCAGTCAGTAGCTTCAAACATTTCTGGTATATGAAAAACATGTTTTTCAATGGCAAAAATCAATGAATATTGTAAATGCACAAACAGTAATATCTCCACATTGCAAGGTGCAATTCTGAAATTTTTTGCTTTTTCCTGTTAATCCTAGCATAATAAAGAAGATTCAAAGAGAGTGAGATGCCAGCTCCTTTCATTCAGTCAGTAGCTTCAAACATTTCTGGTATATGAAAAACATGTTTTTCAATGGCAAAAATCAATGAATATTGTAAATGCACAAACAGTAATATCTCCACATTGCACGGTGCAATTCTGAAATTTTTAGCTTTTTCCTGTTAATCCTAGCATGATAAAGAAGATTCAAAGAGAGTGAGATGCCAGCTCCTTTCATTCAGTCAGTAGCTTCAAACATTTCTGGTATATGAAAAACATGTTTTTCAATGGCAAAAATCAATGAATATTGTAAATGCACAAACAGTAATATCTCCACATTGCAAGGTGCAATTCTGAAATGTTTTGCTTTTTCCTGTTAATCCTAGCATAATAAAGAAGATTCAAAGAGAGTGAGATGCCAGCTCCTTTCATTCAGTCAGTAGCTTCAAACATTTCTGGTATATGAAAAACATGTTTTTCAATGGCAAAAATCAATGAATATTGTAAATGCACAAACAGTAATATCTCCACATTGCACGGTGCAATTCTGAAATTTTTAGCTTTTTCCTGTTAATCCTAGCATGATAAAGAAGATTCAAAGAGAGTGAGATGCCAGCTCCTTTCATTCAGTCAGTAGCTTCAAACATTTCTGGTATATGAAAAACATGTTTTTCAATGGCAAAAATCAATGAATATTGTAAATGCACAAACAGTAATATCTCCACATTGCAAGGTGCAATTCTGAAATTTTTTGCTTTTTCCTGTTAATCCTAGCATGATAAAGAAGATTCAAAGAGAGTGAGATGCCAGCTCCTTTCATTCAGTCAGTAGCTTCAAACATTTCTGGTATATGAAAAACATGTTTTTCAATGGCAAAAATCAATGAATATTGTAAATGCACAAACAGTAATATATCCACATTGCAAGGTGCAATTCTGAAATTTTTTGCTTTTTCCTGCTAATCCTAGCATGATAAAGAAGATTCAAAGAGAGTGAGATGCCAGCTCCTTTCATTCAGTCAGTAGCTTCAAACATTTCTGGTATATGAAAAACATGTTTTTCAATGGCAAAAATCAATGAATATTGTAAATGCACAAACAGTAATATCTCCACATTGCACGGTGCAATTCTGAAATTTTTAGCTTTTTCCTGTTAATCCTAGCATGATAAAGAAGATTCAAAGAGAGTGAGATGCCAAGCTCCTTTCATTCAGTCAGTAGCTTCAAACATTTCTGGTATATGAAAAACATGTTTTTCAATGGCAAAAATCAATGAATATTGTAAATGCACAAACAGTAATATCTCCACATTGCAAGGTGCAATTCTGAAATTTTTTGCTTTTTCCTGCTAATCCTAGCATGATAAAGAAGATTCAAAGAGAGTGAGATGCCAGCTCCTTTCATTCAGTCAGTAGCTTCAAACATTTCTGGTATCTGAAAAACATGTTTTTCAATGGCAAAAATTAATGAATATTGTAAATGCACAAACAGTAATATCTCCACGTTTTAAGGTGCAATTCTGAAATTTTTTGCTTTTTCCTGTTAATCCTAGCATGATAAAGAAGATTCAAAGAGAGTGAGATGCCAGCTCCTTTCATTCAGTCAGTAGCTTCAAACATTTCTGGTATATGAAAAACATGTTTTTCAATGGCAAAAATCAATGAATATTGTAAATGCACAAACAGTAATATCTCCACATTGCACGGTGCAATTCTGAAATTTTTAGCTTTTTCCTGTTAATCCTAGCATGATAAAGAAGATTCAAAGAGAGTGAGATGCCAGCTCCTTTCATTCAGTCAGTAGCTTCAAACATTTCTGGTATATGAAAAACATGTTTTTCAATGGCAAAAATCAATGAATATTGTAAATGCACAAACAGTAATATCTCCACATTGCAAGGTGCAATTCTGAAATTTTTTGCTTTTTCCTGTTAATCCTAGCATAATAAAGAAGATTCAAAGAGAGTGAGATGCCAGCTCCTTTCATTCAGTCAGTAGCTTCAAACATTTCTGGTATATGAAAAACATGTTTTTCAATGGCAAAAATCAATGAATATTGTAAATGCACAAACAGTAATATCTCCACATTGCACGGTGCAATTCTGAAATTTTTAGCTTTTTCCTGTTAATCCTAGCATGATAAAGAAGATTCAAAGAGAGTGAGATGCCAGCTCCTTTCATTCAGTCAGTAGCTTCAAACATTTCTGGTATATGAAAAACATGTTTTTCAATGGCAAAAATCAATGAATATTGTAAATGCACAAACAGTAATATCTCCACATTGCAAGGTGCAATTCTGAAATGTTTTGCTTTTTCCTGTTAATCCTAGCATAATAAAGAAGATTCAAAGAGAGTGAGATGCCAGCTCCTTTCATTCAGTCAGTAGCTTCAAACATTTCTGGTATATGAAAAACATGTTTTTCAATGGCAAAAATCAATGAATATTGTAAATGCACAAACAGTAATATCTCCACATTGCACGGTGCAATTCTGAAATTTTTAGCTTTTTCCTGTTAATCCTAGCATGATAAAGAAGATTCAAAGAGAGTGAGATGCCAGCTCCTTTCATTCAGTCAGTAGCTTCAAACATTTCTGGTATATGAAAAACATGTTTTTCAATGGCAAAAATCAATGAATATTGTAAATGCACAAACAGTAATATCTCCACATTGCAAGGTGCAATTCTGAAATTTTTTGCTTTTTCCTGTTAATCCTAGCATGATAAAGAAGATTCAAAGAGAGTGAGATGCCAGCTCCTTTCATTCAGTCAGTAGCTTCAAACATTTCTGGTATTTGAAAAACATGTTTTTCAATGGCAAAAATCAATGAATATTGTAAATGCACAAACAGTAATATCTCCACATTGCAAGGTGCAATTCTGAAATTTTTTGCTTTTTCCTGTTAATCCTAGCATAATAAAGAAGATTCAAAGAGAGTGAGATGCCAGCTCCTTTCATTCAGTCAGTAGCTTCAAACATTTCTGGTATATGAAAAACATGTTTTTCAATGGCAAAAATCAATGAATATTGTAAATGCACAAACAGTAATATCTCCACATTGCACGGTGCAATTCTGAAATTTTTAGCTTTTTCCTGTTAATCCTAGCATGATAAAGAAGATTCAAAGAGAGTGAGATGCCAGCTCCTTTCATTCAGTCAGTAGCTTCAAACATTTCTGGTATATGAAAAACATGTTTTTCAATGGCAAAAATCAATGAATATTGTAAATGCACAAACAGTAATATCTCCACATTGCAAGGTGCAATTCTGAAATTTTTTGCTTTTTCCTGTTAATCCTAGCATGATAAAGAAGATTCAAAGAGAGTGAGATGCCAGCTCCTTTCATTCAGTCAGTAGCTTCAAACATTTCTGGTATATGAAAAACATGTTTTTCAATGGCAAAAATCAATGAATATTGTAAATGCACAAACAGTAATATCTCCACATTGCAAGGTGCAATTCTGAAATTTTTTGCTTTTTCCTGCTAATCCTAGCATGATAAAGAAGATTCAAAGAGAGTGAGATGCCAGCTCCTTTCATTCAGTCAGTAGCTTCAAACATTTCTGGTATATGAAAAACATGTTTTTCAATGGCAAAAATCAATGAATATTGTAAATGCACAAACAGTAATATCTCCACATTGCACGGTGCAATTCTGAAATTTTTAGCTTTTTCCTGTTAATCCTAGCATGATAAAGAAGATTCAAAGAGAGTGAGATGCCAGCTCCTTTCATTCAGTCAGTAGCTTCAAACATTTCTGGTATATGAAAAACATGTTTTTCAATGGCAAAAATCAATGAATATTGTAAATGCACAAACAGTAATATCTCCACATTGCACGGTGCAATTCTGAAATTTTTAGCTTTTTCCTGTTAATCCTAGCATGATAAAGAAGATTCAAAGAGAGTGAGATGCCAGCTCCTTTCATTCAGTCAGTAGCTTCAAACATTTCTGGTATATGAAAAACATGTTTTTCAATGGCAAAAATCAATGAATATTGTAAATGCACAAACAGTAATATCTCCACATTGCAAGGTGCAATTCTGAAATTTTTTGCTTTTTCCTGCTAATCCTAGCATGATAAAGAAGATTCAAAGAGAGTGAGATGCCAGCTCCTTTCATTCAGTCAGTAGCTTCAAACATTTCTGGTATATGAAAAACATGTTTTTCAATGGCAAAAATCAATGAATATTGTAAATGCACAAACAGTAATATCTCCACATTGCACGGTGCAATTCTGAAATTTTTAGCTTTTTCCTGTTAATCCTAGCATGATAAAGAAGATTCAAAGAGAGTGAGATGCCAGCTCCTTTCATTCAGTCAGTAGCTTCAAACATTTCTGGTATATGAAAAACATGTTTTTCAATGGCAAAAATCAATGAATATTGTAAATGCACAAACAGTAATATCTCCACATTGCAAGGTGCAATTCTGAAATTTTTAGCTTTTTCCTGTTAATCCTAGCATGATAAAGAAGATTCAAAGAGAGTGAGATGCCAGCTCCTTTCATTCAGTCAGTAGCTTCAAACATTTCTGGTATATGAAAAACATGTTTTTCAATGGCAAAAATCAATGAATATTGTAAATGCACAAACAGTAATATCTCCACATTGCAAGGTGCAATTCTGAAATTTTTTGCTTTTTCCTGCTAATCCTAGCATGATAAAGAAGATTCAAAGAGAGTGAGATGCCAGCTCCTTTCATTCAGTCAGTAGCTTCAAACATTTCTGGTATATGAAAAACATGTTTTTCAATGGCAAAAATCAATGAATATTGTAAATGCACAAACAGTAATATCTCCACATTGCACGTTGCAATTCTGAAATTTTTAGCTTTTTCCTGTTAATCCTAGCATGATAAAGAAGATTCAAAGAGAGTGAGATGCCAGCTCCTTTCATTCAGTCAGTAGCTTCAAACATTTCTGGTATATGAAAAACATGTTTTTCAATGGCAAAAATCAATGAATATTGTAAATGCACAAACAGTAATATCTCCACATTGCAAGGTGCAATTCTGAAATTTTTTGCTTTTTCCTGCTAATCCTAGCATGATAAAGAAGATTCAAAGAGAGTGAGATGCCAGCTCCTTTCATTCAGTCAGTAGCTTCAAACATTTCTGGTATATGAAAAACATGTTTTTCAATGGCAAAAATCAATGAATATTGTAAATGCACAAACAGTAATATCTCCACATTGCACGGTGCAATTCTGAAATTTTTAGCTTTTTCCTGTTAATCCTAGCATGATAAAGAAGATTCAAAGAGAGTGAGATGCCAGCTCCTTTCATTCAGTCAGTAGCTTCAAACATTTCTGGTATATGAAAAACATGTTTTTCAATGGCAAAAATCAATGAATATTGTAAATGCACAAACAGTAATATCTCCACATTGCAAGGTGCAATTCTGAAATTTTTAGCTTTTTCCTGTTAATCCTAGCATGATAAAGAAGATTCAAAGAGAGTGAGATGCCAGCTCCTTTCATTCAGTCAGTAGCTTCAAACATTTCTGGTATATGAAAAACATGTTTTTCAATGGCAAAAATCAATGAATATTGTAAATGCACAAACAGTAATATCTCCACATTGCAAGGTGCAATTCTGAAATTTTTTGCTTTTTCCTGCTAATCCTAGCATGATAAAGAAGATTCAAAGAGAGTGAGATGCCAGCTCCTTTCATTCAGTCAGTAGCTTCAAACATTTCTGGTATATGAAAAACATGTTTTTCAATGGCAAAAATCAATGAATATTGTAAATGCACAAACAGTAATATCTCCACATTGCACGGTGCAATTCTGAAATTTTTTGCTTTTTCCTGTTAATCCTAGCATGATAAAGAAGATTCAAAGAGAGTGAGATGCCAGCTCCTTTCATTCAGTCAGTAGCTTCAAACATTTCTGGTATATGAAAAACATGTTTTTCAATGGCAAAAATCAATGAATATTGTAAATGCACAAACAGTAATATCTCCACATTGCAAGGTGCAATTCTGAAATTTTTTGCTTTTTCCTGTTAATCCTCGCATGATAAAGAAGATTCAAAGAGAGTGAGATGCCAGCTCCTTTCATTCAGTCAGTAGCTTCAAACATTTCTGGTATATGAAAAACATGTTTTTCAATGGCAAAAATCAATGAATATTGTAAATGCACAAACAGTAATATCTCCACATTGCAAGGTGCAATTCTGAAATTTTTTGCTTTTTCCTGCTAATCCTAGCATGATAAAGAAGATTCAAAGAGAGTGAGATGCCAGCTCCTTTCATTCAGTCAGTAGCTTCAAACATTTCTGGTATATGAAAAACATGTTTTTCAATGGCAAAAATCAATGAATATTGTAAATGCACAAACAGTAATATCTCCACATTGCAAGGTGCAATTCTGAAATTTTTAGCTTTTTCCTGTTAATCCTAGCATGATAAAGAAGATTCAAAGAGAGTGAGATGCCAGCTCCTTTCATTCAGTCTGTAGCTTCAAACATTTCTGGTATATGAAAAACGTTTTTCAATGGCAAAAATCAATGAATATTGTAAATGCACAAACAGTAATATCTCCACATTGCAAGGTGCAATTCTGAAATTTTTTGCTTTTTCCTGTTAATCCTAGCATGATAAAGAAGATTCAAAGAGAGTGAGATGCCAGCTCCTTTCATTCAGTCAGTAGCTTCAAACATTTCTGGTATATGAAAAACATGTTTTTCAATGGCAAAAATCAATGAATATTGTAAATGCACAAACAGTAATATCTCCACATTGCAAGGTGCAATTCTGAAATTTTTTGCTTTTTCCTGTTAATCCTAGCATAATAAAGAAGATTCAAAGAGAGTGAGATGCCAGCTCCTTTCATTCAGTCAGTAGCTTCAAACATTTCTGGTATATGAAAAACATGTTTTTCAATGGCAAAAATCAATGAATATTGTAAATGCACAAACAGTAATATCTCCACATTGCACGGTGCAATTCTGAAATTTTTAGCTTTTTCCTGTTAATCCTAGCATGATAAAGAAGATTCAAAGAGAGTGAGATGCCAGCTCCTTTCATTCAGTCAGTAGCTTCAAACATTTCTGGTATATGAAAAACATGTTTTTCAATGGCAAAAATCAATGAATATTGTAAATGCACAAACAGTAATATCTCCACATTGCAAGGTGCAATTCTGAAATTTTTTGCTTTTTCCTGTTAATCCTAGCATGATAAAGAAGATTCAAAGAGAGTGAGATGCCAGCTCCTTTCATTCAGTCAGTAGCTTCAAACATTTCTGGTATATGAAAAACATGTTTTTCAATGGCAAAAATCAATGAATATTGTAAATGCACAAACAGTAATATCTCCACATTGCAAGGTGCAATTCTGAAATTTTTTGCTTTTTCCTGCTAATCCTAGCATGATAAAGAAGATTCAAAGAGAGTGAGATGCCAGCTCCTTTCATTCAGTCAGTAGCTTCAAACATTTCTGGTATATGAAAAACATGTTTTTCAATGGCAAAAATCAATGAATATTGTAAATGCACAAACAGTAATATCTCCACATTGCACGGTGCAATTCTGAAATTTTTAGCTTTTTCCTGTTAATCCTAGCATGATAAAGAAGATTCAAAGAGAGTGAGATGCCAGCTCCTTTCATTCAGTCAGTAGCTTCAAACATTTCTGGTATATGAAAAACATGTTTTTCAATGGCAAAAATCAATGAATATTGTAAATGCACAAACAGTAATATCTCCACATTGCACGGTGCAATTCTGAAATTTTTAGCTTTTTCCTGTTAATCCTAGCATGATAAAGAAGATTCAAAGAGAGTGAGATGCCAGCTCCGTTCATTCAGTCAGTAGCTTCAAACATTTCTGGTATATGAAAAACATGTTTTTCAATGGCAAAAATCAATGAATATTGTAAATGCACAAACAGTAATATCTCCACATTGCAAGGTGCAATTCTGAAATTTTTTGCTTTTTCCTGCTAATCCTAGCATGATAAAGAAGATTCAAAGAGAGTGAGATGCCAGCTCCTTTCATTCAGTCAGTAGCTTCAAACATTTCTGGTATATGAAAAACATGTTTTTCAATGGCAAAAATCAATGAATATTGTAAATGCACAAACAGTAATATCTCCACATTGCACGGTGCAATTCTGAAATTTTTAGCTTTTTCCTGTTAATCCTAGCATGATAAAGAAGATTCAAAGAGAGTGAGATGCCAGCTCCTTTCATTCAGTCAGTAGCTTCAAACATTTCTGGTATATGAAAAACATGTTTTTCAATGGCAAAAATCAATGAATATTGTAAATGCACAAACAGTAATATCTCCACATTGCAAGGTGCAATTCTGAAATTTTTTGCTTTTTCCTGCTAATCCTAGCATGATAAAGAAGATTCAAAGAGAGTGAGATGCCAGCTCCTTTCATTCAGTCAGTAGCTTCAAACATTTCTGGTATATGAAAAACATGTTTTTCAATGGCAAAAATCAATGAATATTGTAAATGCACAAACAGTAATATCTCCACATTGCACGGTGCAATTCTGAAATTTTTAGCTTTTTCCTGTTAATCCTAGCATGATAAAGAAGATTCAAAGAGAGTGAGATGCCAGCTCCTTTCATTCAGTCAGTAGCTTCAAACATTTCTGGTATATGAAAAACATGTTTTTCAATGGCAAAAATCAATGAATATTGTAAATGCACAAACAGTAATATCTCCACATTGCACGGTGCAATTCTGAAATTTTTAGCTTTTTCCTGTTAATCCTAGCATGATAAAGAAGATTCAAAGAGAGTGAGATGCCAGCTCCTTTCATTCAGTCAGTAGCTTCAAACATTTCTGGTATATGAAAAACATGTTTTTCAATGGCAAAAATCAATGAATATTGTAAATGCACAAACAGTAATATCTCCACATTGCAAGGTGCAATTCTGAAATTTTTTGCTTTTTCCTGCTAATCCTAGCATGATAAAGAAGATTCAAAGAGAGTGAGATGCCAGCTCCTTTCATTCAGTCAGTAGCTTCAAACATTTCTGGTATATGAAAAACATGTTTTTCAATGGCAAAAATCAATGAATATTGTAAATGCACAAACAGTAATATCTCCACATTGCACGGTGCAATTCTGAAATTTTTAGCTTTTTCCTGTTAATCCTAGCATGATAAAGAAGATTCAAAGAGAGTGAGATGCCAGCTCCTTTCATTCAGTCAGTAGCTTCAAACATTTCTGGTATATGAAAAACATGTTTTTCAATGGCAAAAATCAATGAATATTGTAAATGCACAAACAGTAATATCTCCACATTGCACGGTGCAATTCTGAAATTTTTAGCTTTTTCCTGTTAATCCTAGCATGATAAAGAAGATTCAAAGAGAGTGAGATGCCAGCTCCTTTCATTCAGTCAGTAGCTTCAAACATTTCTGGTATATGAAAAACATGTTTTTCAATGGCAAAAATCAATGAATATTGTAAATGCACAAACAGTAATATCTCCACATTGCAAGGTGCAATTCTGAAATTTTTTGCTTTTTCCTGCTAATCCTAGCATGATAAAGAAGATTCAAAGAGAGTGAGATGCCAGCTCCTTTCATTCAGTCAGTAGCTTCAAACATTTCTGGTATATGAAAAACATGTTTTTCAATGGCAAAAATCAATGAATATTGTAAATGCACAAACAGTAATATCTCCACATTGCACGGTGCAATTCTGAAATTTTTAGCTTTTTCCTGTTAATCCTAGCATGATAAAGAAGATTCAAAGAGAGTGAGATGCCAGCTCCTTTCATTCAGTCAGTAGCTTCAAACATTTCTGGTATATGAAAAACATGTTTTTCAATGGCAAAAATCAATGAATATTGTAAATGCACAAACAGTAATATCTCCACATTGCAAGGTGCAATTCTGAAATTTTTTGCTTTTTGCTGCTAATCCTAGCATGATAAAGAAGATTCAAAGAGAGTGAGATGCCAGCTCCTTTCATTCAGTCAGTAGCTTCAAACATTTCTGGTATATGAAAAACATGTTTTTCAATGGCAAAAATCAATGAATATTGTAAATGCACAAACAGTAATATCTCCACATTGCACGGTGCAATTCTGAAATTTTTAGCTTTTTCCTGTTAATCCTAGCATGATAAAGAAGATTCAAAGAGAGTGAGATGCCAGCTCCTTTCATTCAGTCAGTAGCTTCAAACATTTCTGGTATATGAAAAACATGTTTTTCAATGGCAAAAATCAATGAATATTGTAAATGCACAAACAGTAATATCTCCACATTGCACGGTGCAATTCTGAAATTTTTAGCTTTTTCCTGTTAATCCTAGCATGATAAAGAAGATTCAAAGAGAGTGAGATGCCAGCTCCTTTCATTCAGTCAGTAGCTTCAAACATTTCTGGTATATGAAAAACATGTTTTTCAATGGCAAAAATCAATGAATATTGTAAATGCACAAACAGTAATATCTCCACATTGCAAGGTGCAATTCTGAAATTTTTTGCTTTTTCCTGCTAATCCTAGCATGATAAAGAAGATTCAAAGAGAGTGAGATGCCAGCTCCTTTCATTCAGTCAGTAGCTTCAAACATTTCTGGTATATGAAAAACATGTTTTTCAATGGCAAAAATCAATGAATATTGTAAATGCACAAACAGTAATATCTCCACATTGCACGGTGCAATTCTGAAATTTTTAGCTTTTTCCTGTTAATCCTAGCATGATAAAGAAGATTCAAAGAGAGTGAGATGCCAGCTCCTTTCATTCAGTCAGTAGCTTCAAACATTTCTGGTATATGAAAAACATGTTTTTCAATGGCAAAAATCAATGAATATTGTAAATGCACAAACAGTAATATCTCCACATTGCAAGGTGCAATTCTGAAATTTTTTGCTTTTTCCTGCTAATCCTAGCATGATAAAGAAGATTCAAAGAGAGTGAGATGCCAGCTCCTTTCATTCAGTCAGTAGCTTCAAACATTTCTGGTATATGAAAAACATGTTTTTCAATGGCAAAAATCAATGAATATTGTAAATGCACAAACAGTAATATCTCCACATTGCAAGGTGCAATTCTGAAATTTTTTGCTTTTTCCTGCTAATCCTAGCATGATAAAGAAGATTCAAAGAGAGTGAGATGCCAGCTCCTTTCATTCAGTCAGTAGCTTCAAACATTTCTGGTATATGAAAAACATGTTTTTCAATGGCAAAAATCAATGAATATTGTAAATGCACAAACAGTAATATCTCCACATTGCACGGTGCAATTCTGAAATTTTTAGCTTTTTCCTGTTAATCCTAGCATGATAAAGAAGATTCAAAGAGAGTGAGATGCCAGCTCCTTTCATTCAGTCAGTAGCTTCAAACATTTCTGGTATATGAAAAACATGTTTTTCAATGGCAAAAATCAATGAATATTGTAAATGCACAAACAGTAATATCTCCACATTGCACGGTGCAATTCTGAAATTTTTAGCTTTTTCCTGTTAATCCTAGCATGATAAAGAAGATTCAAAGAGAGTGAGATGCCAGCTCCTTTCATTCAGTCAGTAGCTTCAAACATTTCTGGTATATGAAAAACATGTTTTTCAATGGCAAAAATCAATGAATATTGTAAATGCACAAACAGTAATATCTCCACATTGCAAGGTGCAATTCTGAAATTTTTTGCTTTTTCCTGCTAATCCTAGCATGATAAAGAAGATTCAAAGAGAGTGAGATGCCAGCTCCTTTCATTCAGTCAGTAGCTTCAAACATTTCTGGTATATGAAAAACATGTTTTTCAATGGCAAAAATCAATGAATATTGTAAATGCACAAACAGTAATATCTCCACATTGCAAGGTGCAATTCTGAAATTTTTTGCTTTTTCCTGTTAATCCTAGCATGATAAAGAAGATTCAAAGAGAGTGAGATGCCAGCTCCTTTCATTCAGTCAGTAGCTTCAAACATTTCTGGTATATGAAAAACATGTTTTTCAATGGCAAAAATCAATGAATATTGTAAATGCACAAACAGTAATATCTCCACATTGCAAGGTGCAATTCTGAAATTTTTTGCTTTTTCCTGCTAATCCTAGCATGATAAAGAAGATTCAAAGAGAGTGAGATGCCAGCTCCTTTCATTCAGTCAGTAGCTTCAAACATTTCTGGTATATGAAAAACATGTTTTTCAATGGCAAAAATCAATGAATATTGTAAATGCACAAACAGTAATATCTCCACATTGCACGGTGCAATTCTGAAATTTTTAGCTTTTTCCTGTTAATCCTAGCATGATAAAGAAGATTCAAAGAGAGTGAGATGCCAGCTCCTTTCATTCAGTCAGTAGCTTCAAACATTTCTGGTATATGAAAAACATGTTTTTCAATGGCAAAAATCAATGAATATTGTAAATGCACAAACAGTAATATCTCCACATTGCACGGTGCAATTCTGAAATTTTTAGCTTTTTCCTGTTAATCCTAGCATGATAAAGAAGATTCAAAGAGAGTGAGATGCCAGCTCCTTTCATTCAGTCAGTAGCTTCAAACATTTCTGGTATATGAAAAACATGTTTTTCAATGGCAAAAATCAATGAATATTGTAAATGCACAAACAGTAATATCTCCACATTGCAAGGTGCAATTCTGAAATTTTTTGCTTTTTCCTGCTAATCCTAGCATGATAAAGAAGATTCAAAGAGAGTGAGATGCCAGCTCCTTTCATTCAGTCAGTAGCTTCAAACATTTCTGGTATATGAAAAACATGTTTTTCAATGGCAAAAATCAATGAATATTGTAAATGCACAAACAGTAATATCTCCACATTGCACGGTGCAATTCTGAAATTTTTAGCTTTTTCCTGTTAATCCTAGCATGATAAAGAAGATTCAAAGAGAGTGAGATGCCAGCTCCTTTCATTCAGTCAGTAGCTTCAAACATTTCTGGTATATGAAAAACATGTTTTTCAATGGCAAAAATCAATGAATATTGTAAATGCACAAACAGTAATATCTCCACATTGCAAGGTGCAATTCTGAAATTTTTTGCTTTTTCCTGCTAATCCTAGCATGATAAAGAAGATTCAAAGAGAGTGAGATGCCAGCTCCTTTCATTCAGTCAGTAGCTTCAAACATTTCTGGTATATGAAAAACATGTTTTTCAATGGCAAAAATCAATGAATATTGTAAATGCACAAACAGTAATATCTCCACATTGCACGGTGCAATTCTGAAATTTTTAGCTTTTTCCTGTTAATCCTAGCATGATAAAGAAGATTCAAAGAGAGTGAGATGCCAGCTCCTTTCATTCAGTCAGTAGCTTCAAACATTTCTGGTATATGAAAAACATGTTTTTCAATGGCAAAAATCAATGAATATTGTAAATGCACAAACAGTAATATCTCCACATTGCACGGTGCAATTCTGAAATTTTTAGCTTTTTCCTGTTAATCCTAGCATGATAAAGAAGATTCAAAGAGAGTGAGATGCCAGCTCCTTTCATTCAGTCAGTAGCTTCAAACATTTCTGGTATATGAAAAACATGTTTTTCAATGGCAAAAATCAATGAATATTGTAAATGCACAAACAGTAATATCTCCACATTGCAAGGTGCAATTCTGAAATTTTTTGCTTTTTCCTGCTAATCCTAGCATGATAAAGAAGATTCAAAGAGAGTGAGATGCCAGCTCCTTTCATTCAGTCAGTAGCTTCAAACATTTCTGGTATATGAAAAACATGTTTTTCAATGGCAAAAATCAATGAATATTGTAAATGCACAAACAGTAATATCTCCACATTGCACGGTGCAATTCTGAAATTTTTAGCTTTTTCCTGTTAATCCTAGCATGATAAAGAAGATTCAAAGAGAGTGAGATGCCAGCTCCTTTCATTCAGTCAGTAGCTTCAAACATTTCTGGTATATGAAAAACATGTTTTTCAATGGCAAAAATCAATGAATATTGTAAATGCACAAACAGTAATATCTCCACATTGCACGGTGCAATTCTGAAATTTTTAGCTTTTTCCTGTTAATCCTAGCATGATAAAGAAGATTCAAAGAGAGTGAGATGCCAGCTCCTTTCATTCAGTCA
>NW_027371095.1:0-30718 GCF_046119375.1 Phyllobates terribilis | reverse complement strand
AACCCAGCATGTAAAATTCTTAGCTTTGACAAGTGACAACATATCTGGCAAAATGCATTGTAAACCAAATGTAATTTTTAGCTGCAGTAAATTTTAGACAATCAAAATGATGTTAAAATGTGTGTGTTTCTTACAGTCTAGAGGCTGCTTATTCTGATGGAGGAAAACACTGACAGCATCCTTCATGATCACTGAAAGAACTGTTCTCCTTTCTCCTGCCCCACACTGATCTATCTGATCGGTGCAGTGCAGGGGAGAAAGTCACCAGGACTTGCACGGATGTTGCGCATCCTGTGTAGCTGAAAAAACTTCTGCAAGACTAGCCCTTGGACCTCTTTATGAAAAGAAGAACGACACTCCTGATATGTGAGGTGGCATGGATAGGGTCCCAATCAAACAAAGTTGTTGATTAGCCATTGAACCTTTCAGGTCATGTGATCAGTCACATTCCTGGAAGGAATTTCAAGATGTGGTAATGTATACGATGGATGAGTGTACATATATATATATATATATAAGTGTTTGTGTGTGTGGAGCTGCATGAGTATATAAGAGAGCTGTTGGTGTATGGTATGTAAGAAAGCTGTGTACAAGTATGTAGCAAAACAGTGCGTGTATGTAACAGAGGTGTGAGTGCATACTTCAAAGCTGTAGAAAAGCTATATGTGTTAGAACTGTGTTTGTGTATGGAGGAGAGTTGTGTGTGTATTTCGGAAAATTGCGTGTGTGATAGTAGTAGAGTTGTGTGTATGCAGGAGAGATGTGTGTATGTAGGAAAGAGGGTGGAAACTTATCAATGCTATAGGACCTATGCAAGAACCTAACATGATCAAATTTGACTCATGACAATACAGCTTTAAAAAATGCATTGGCAGCAATTGTACCGATCATCTACTTTCAATGAATTATCAGCAAATTGGTGAAAGTACACCTATTAAAAAAAAAATAACAGCCTCCTCCATATCCCCTCTAGCTGTCCTGTCCATCACCAAGATAGGTGCGTTTTCTGCCATTTTAGGTAGAAGTAATGTTCAACCAATTTGCTTCTAATTTAGACAAAGTAGTAGGAAAGTTTATCAAACAAACTCTACATATGAGCTCTATCTATTTTACAATACGTGTAATATGTATTCACAAAATGTCCATTTTCTATATGTGTGAACTTCACATCTTTTTTTTTTTTTTAGTAAGTTTTAGTGCATGATGAGGTGGTGTTTACCTATAGGATCCACCATCTCTTGGACTGGGCACCATTGATGGTATTTATTGGGCCCCACGTTCTTAAGTAAATCTCAATATTGCTTCAAAAAGGTAGCTATGCATATACAGTTTACAGACAGAATGTTAACATATTAAGCAAGAGTGTGACAACTTATCAGTGCTAAATGTGCCATAAAAAAACCCAGCATGTAAAATTCTTAGCTTTGACAAGTGACAACATATCTGGCAAAATGCATTGTAAACCAAATGTAATTTTTAGCTGCAGTAAATTTTAGACAATCAAAATGATGTTAAAATGTGTGTGTTTCTTACAGTCTAGAGGCTGCTTATTCTGATGGAGGAAAACACTGACAGCATCCTTCATGATCACTGAAAGAACTGTTCTCCTTTCTCCTGCCCCACACTGATCTATCTGATCGGTGCAGTGCAGGGGAGAAAGTCACCAGGACTTGCACGGATGTTGCGCATCCTGTGTAGCTGAAAAAACTTCTGCAAGACTAGCCCTTGGAACCTCTTTATGAAAAGAAGAATGACACTCCTGATATGTGAGGTGGCATGGATAGGGTCCCAATCAAACAAAGTTGTTGATTAGCCATTGAACCTTTCAGGTCATGTGATCAGTCACATTCCTGGAAGGAATTTCAAGATGTGGTAATGTATACGATGGATGAGTGTACATATATATATATATATATATATATATATAAAGTGTTTGTGTGTGTGGAGCTGCATGAGTATATAAGAGAGCTGTTGGTGTATGTAAGAAAGCTGTGTACAAGTATGTAGCAAAACAGTGCGTGTATGTAACAGAGGTGTGAGTGCATACTTCAAAGCTGTAGAAAAGCTATATGTGTTAGAACTGTGTTTGTGTATGGAGGAGAGTTGTGTGTGTATTTCGGAAAATTGCGTGTGTGATAGTAGTAGAGTTGTGTGTATGCAGGAGAGATGTGTGTATGTAGGAAAGAGGGTGGAAACTTATCAATGCTATAGGACCTATGCAAGAACCTAACATGATCAAATTTGACTCATGACAATACAGCTTTAAAAAATGCATTGGCAGCAATTGTACCGATCATCTACTTTCAATTAATTATCAGTAAATTGGTGAAAGTACACCTATTAAAAAAAAAATAACAGCCTCCTCCATATCCCCTCTAGCTGTCCTGTCCATCACCAAGATAGGTGCGTTTTCTGCCATTTTAGGTAGAAGTAATGTTCAACCAATTTGCTTCTAATTTAGACAAAGTAGTAGGAAAGTTTATCAAACAAACTCTACATATGAGCTCTATCTATTTTACAATACGTGTAATATGTATTCACAAAATGTCCATTTTCTATATGTGTGAACTTCACATCTTTTTTTTTTTTAGTAAGTTTTAGTGCATGATGAGGTGGTGTTTACCTATAGGATCCACCATCTCTTGGACTGGGCACCATTGATGGTATTTATTGGGCCCACGTTCTTAAGTAAATCTCAATATTGCTTCAAAAAGGTAGCTATGCATATACAGTTTACAGACAGAATGTTAACATATTAAGCAAGAGTGTGACAACTTATCAGTGCTAAATGTGCCATAAAAAAACCCAGCATGTAAAATTCTTAGCTTTGACAAGTGACAACATATCTGGCAAAATGCATTGTAAACCAAATGTAATTTTTAGCTGCAGTAAATTTTAGACAATCAAAATGATGTTAAAATGTGTGTGTTTCTTACAGTCTAGAGGCTGCTTATTCTGATGGAGGAAAACACTGACAGCATCCTTCATGATCACTGAAAGAACTGTTCTCCTTTCTCCTGCCCCACACTGATCTATCTGATCGGTGCAGTGCAGGGGAGAAAGTCACCAGGACTTGCACGGATGTTGCGCATCCTGTGTAGCTGAAAAAACTTCTGCAAGACTAGCCCTTGGACCTCTTTATGAAAAGAAGAACGACACTCCTGATATGTGAGGTGGCATGGATAGGGTCCCAATCAAACAAAGTTGTTGATTAGCCATTGAACCTTTCAGGTCATGTGATCAGTCACATTCCTGGAAGGAATTTCAAGATGTGGTAATGTATACGATGGATGAGTGTACATATATATATATATATATATATATATATATATATATATATAATAAGTGTTTGTGTGTGTGGAGCTGCATGAGTATATAAGAGAGCTGTTGGTGTATGTAAGAAAGCTGTGTACAAGTATGTAGCAAAACAGTGCGTGTATGTAACAGAGGTGTGAGTGCATACTTCAAAGCTGTAGAAAAGCTATATGTGTTAGAACTGTGTTTGTGTATGGAGGAGAGTTGTGTGTGTATTTCGGAAAATTGCGTGTGTGATAGTAGTAGAGTTGTGTGTATGCAGGAGAGATGTGTGTATGTAGGAAAGAGGGTGGAAACTTATCAATGCTATAGGACTATGCAAGAACCTAACATGATCAAATTTGACTCATGACAATACAGCTTTAAAAATGCATTGGCAGCAATTGTACCGATCATCTACTTTCAATGAATTATCAGCAATTGGTGAAAGTACACCTATTAAAAAAAAATAACAGCCTCCTCCATATCCCCTCTAGCTGTCCTGTCCATCACCAAGATAGGTGCGTTTTCTGCCATTTTAGGTAGAAGTAATGTTCAACCAATTTGCTTCTAATTTAGACAAAGTAGTAGGAAAGTTTATCAAACAAACTCTACATATGAGCTCTATCTATTTTACAATACGTGTAATATGTATTCACAAAATGTCCATTTTCTATATGTGTGAACTTCACATCTTTTTTTTTTTTTAGTAAGTTTTAGTGCATGATGAGGTGGTGTTTACCTATAGGATCCACCATCTCTTGGACTGGGCACCATTGATGGTATTTATTGGGCCCCACGTTCTTAAGTAAATCTCAATATTGCTTCAAAAAGGTAGCTATGCATATACAGTTTACAGACAGAATGTTAACATATTAAGCAAGAGTGTGACAACTTATCAGTGCTAAATGTGCCATAAAAAAACCCAGCATGTAAAATTCTTAGCTTTGACAAGTGACAACATATCTGGCAAAATGCATTGTAAACCAAATGTAATTTTTAGCTGCAGTAAATTTTAGACAATCAAAATGATGTTAAAATGTGTGTGTTTCTTACAGTCTAGAGGCTGCTTATTCTGATGGAGGAAAACACTGACAGCATCCTTCATGATCACTGAAAGAACTGTTCTCCTTTCTCCTGCCCCACACTGATCTATCTGATCGGTGCAGTGCAGGGGAGAAAGTCACCAGGACTTGCACGGATGTTGCGCATCCTGTGTAGCTGAAAAAACTTCTGCAAGACTAGCCCTTGGACCTCTTTATGAAAAGAAGAACGACACTCCTGATATGTGAGGTGGCATGGATAGGGTCCCAATCAAACAAAGTTGTTGATTAGCCATTGAACCTTTCAGGTCATGTGATCAGTCACATTCCTGGAAGGAATTTCAAGATGTGGTAATGTATACGATGGATGAGTGTACATATATATATATATATATATATATATAAGTGTTTGTGTGTGTGGAGCTGCATGAGTATATAAGAGAGCTGTTGGTGTATGTAAGAAAGCTGTGTACAAGTATGTAGCAAAACAGTGCGTGTATGTAACAGAGGTGTGAGTGCATACTTCAAAGCTGTAGAAAAGCTATATGTGTTAGAACTGTGTTTGTGTATGGAGGAGAGTTGTGTGTGTATTTCGGAAAATTGCGTGTGTGATAGTAGTAGAGTTGTGTGTATGCAGGAGAGATGTGTGTATGTAGGAAAGAGGGTGGAAACTTATCAATGCTATAGGACCTATGCAAGAACCTAACATGATCAAATTTGACTCATGACAATACAGCTTTAAAAAATGCATTGGCAGCAATTGTACCGATCATCTACTTTCAATGAATTATCAGCAAATTGGTGAAAGTACACCTATTAAAAAAAAAATAACAGCCTCCTCCATATCCCCTCTAGCTGTCCTGTCCATCACCAAGATAGGTGCGTTTTCTGCCATTTTAGGTAGAAGTAATGTTCAACCAATTTGCTTCTAATTTAGACAAAGTAGTAGGAAAGTTTATCAAACAAACTCTACATATGAGCTCTATCTATTTTACAATACGTGTAATATGTATTCACAAAATGTCCATTTTCTATATGTGTGAACTTCACATCTTTTTTTTTTTTTAGTAAGTTTTAGTGCATGATGAGGTGGTGTTTACCTATAGGATCCACCATCTCTTGGACTGGGCACCATTGATGGTATTTATTGGGCCCCACGTTCTTAAGTAAATCTCAATATTGCTTCAAAAAGGTAGCTATGCATATACAGTTTACAGACAGAATGTTAACATATTAAGCAAGAGTGTGACAACTTATCAGTGCTAAATGTGCCATAAAAAAACCCAGCATGTAAAATTCTTAGCTTTGACAAGTGACAACATATCTGGCAAAATGCATTGTAAACCAAATGTAATTTTTAGCTGCAGTAAATTTTAGACAATCAAAATGATGTTAAAATGTGTGTGTTTCTTACAGTCTAGAGGCTGCTTATTCTGATGGAGGAAAACACTGACAGCATCCTTCATGATCACTGAAAGAACTGTTCTCCTTTCTCCTGCCCCACACTGATCTATCTGATCGGTGCAGTGCAGGGGAGAAAGTCACCAGGACTTGCACGGATGTTGCGCATCCTGTGTAGCTGAAAAAACTTCTGCAAGACTAGCCCTTGGACCTCTTTATGAAAAGAAGAACGACACTCCTGATATGTGAGGTGGCATGGATAGGGTCCCAATCAAACAAAGTTGTTGATTAGCCATTGAACCTTTCAGGTCATGTGATCAGTCACATTCCTGGAAGGAATTTCAAGATGTGGTAATGTATACGATGGATGAGTGTACATATATATATATATATATAAGTGTTTGTGTGTGTGGAGCTGCATGAGTATATAAGAGAGCTGTTGGTGTATGTAAGAAAGCTGTGTACAAGTATGTAGCAAAACAGTGCGTGTATGTAACAGAGGTGTGAGTGCATACTTCAAAGCTGTAGAAAAGCTATATGTGTTAGAACTGTGTTTGTGTATGGAGGAGAGTTGTGTGTGTATTTCGGAAAATTGCGTGTGTGATAGTAGTAGAGTTGTGTGTATGCAGGAGAGATGTGTGTATGTAGGAAAGAGGGTGGAAACTTATCAATGCTATAGGACCTATGCAAGAACCTAACATGATCAAATTTGACTCATGACAATACAGCTTTAAAAAATGCATTGGCAGCAATTGTACCGATCATCTACTTTCAATTAATTATCAGTAAATTGGTGAAAGTACACCTATTAAAAAAAAAATAACAGCCTCCTCCATATCCCCTCTAGCTGTCCTGTCCATCACCAAGATAGGTGCGTTTTCTGCCATTTTAGGTAGAAGTAATGTTCAACCAATTTGCTTCTAATTTAGACAAAGTAGTAGGAAAGTTTATCAAACAAACTCTACATATGAGCTCTATCTATTTTACAATACGTGTAATATGTATTCACAAAATGTCCATTTTCTATATGTGTGAACTTCACATCTTTTTTTTTTTTAGTAAGTTTTAGTGCATGATGAGGTGGTGTTTACCTATAGGATCCACCATCTCTTGGACTGGGCACCATTGATGGTATTTATTGGGCCCCACGTTCTTAAGTAAATCTCAATATTGCTTCAAAAAGGTAGCTATGCATATACAGTTTACAGACAGAATGTTAACATATTAAGCAAGAGTGTGACAACTTATCAGTGCTAAATGTGCCATAAAAAAACCCAGCATGTAAAATTCTTAGCTTTGACAAGTGACAACATATCTGGCAAAATGCATTGTAAACCAAATGTAATTTTTAGCTGCAGTAAATTTTAGACAATCAAAATGATGTTAAAATGTGTGTGTTTCTTACAGTCTAGAGGCTGCTTATTCTGATGGAGGAAAACACTGACAGCATCCTTCATGATCACTGAAAGAACTGTTCTCCTTTCTCCTGCCCCACACTGATCTATCTGATCGGTGCAGTGCAGGGGAGAAAGTCACCAGGACTTGCACGGATGTTGCGCATCCTGTGTAGCTGAAAAAACTTCTGCAAGACTAGCCCTTGGACCTCTTTATGAAAAGAAGAACGACACTCCTGATATGTGAGGTGGCATGGATAGGGTCCCAATCAAACAAAGTTGTTGATTAGCCATTGAACCTTTCAGGTCATGTGATCAGTCACATTCCTGGAAGGAATTTCAAGATGTGGTAATGTATACGATGGATGAGTGTACATATATATATATATATATATATATATATAAGTGTTTGTGTGTGTGGAGCTGCATGAGTATATAAGAGAGCTGTTGGTGTATGTAAGAAAGCTGTGTACAAGTATGTAGCAAAACAGTGCGTGTATGTAACAGAGGTGTGAGTGCATACTTCAAAGCTGTAGAAAAGCTATATGTGTTAGAACTGTGTTTGTGTATGGAGGAGAGTTGTGTGTGTATTTCGGAAAATTGCGTGTGTGATAGTAGTAGAGTTGTGTGTATGCAGGAGAGATGTGTGTATGTAGGAAAGAGGGTGGAAACTTATCAATGCTATAGGACCTATGCAAGAACCTAACATGATCAAATTTGACTCATGACAATACAGCTTTAAAAAATGCATTGGCAGCAATTGTACCGATCATCTACTTTCAATGAATTATCAGCAAATTGGTGAAAGTACACCTATTAAAAAAAAAATAACAGCCTCCTCCATATCCCCTCTAGCTGTCCTGTCCATCACCAAGATAGGTGCGTTTTCTGCCATTTTAGGTAGAAGTAATGTTCAACCAATTTGCTTCTAATTTAGACAAAGTAGTAGGAAAGTTTATCAAACAAACTCTACATATGAGCTCTATCTATTTTACAATACGTGTAATATGTATTCACAAAATGTCCATTTTCTATATGTGTGAACTTCACATCTTTTTTTTTTTTTAGTAAGTTTTAGTGCATGATGAGGTGGTGTTTACCTATAGGATCCACCATCTCTTGGACTGGGCACCATTGATGGTATTTATTGGGCCCCACGTTCTTAAGTAAATCTCAATATTGCTTCAAAAAGGTAGCTATGCATATACAGTTTACAGACAGAATGTTAACATATTAAGCAAGAGTGTGACAACTTATCAGTGCTAAATGTGCCATAAAAAAACCCAGCATGTAAAATTCTTAGCTTTGACAAGTGACAACATATCTGGCAAAATGCATTGTAAACCAAATGTAATTTTTAGCTGCAGTAAATTTTAGACAATCAAAATGATGTTAAAATGTGTGTGTTTCTTACAGTCTAGAGGCTGCTTATTCTGATGGAGGAAAACACTGACAGCATCCTTCATGATCACTGAAAGAACTGTTCTCCTTTCTCCTGCCCCACACTGATCTATCTGATCGGTGCAGTGCAGGGGAGAAAGTCACCAGGACTTGCACGGATGTTGCGCATCCTGTGTAGCTGAAAAAACTTCTGCAAGACTAGCCCTTGGACCTCTTTATGAAAAGAAGAACGACACTCCTGATATGTGAGGTGGCATGGATAGGGTCCCAATCAAACAAAGTTGTTGATTAGCCATTGAACCTTTCAGGTCATGTGATCAGTCACATTCCTGGAAGGAATTTCAAGATGTGGTAATGTATACGATGGATGAGTGTACATATATATATATATATATATATATATAAGTGTTTGTGTGTGTGGAGCTGCATGAGTATATAAGAGAGCTGTTGGTGTATGTAAGAAAGCTGTGTACAAGTATGTAGCAAAACAGTGCGTGTATGTAACAGAGGTGTGAGTGCATACTTCAAAGCTGTAGAAAAGCTATATGTGTTAGAACTGTGTTTGTGTATGGAGGAGAGTTGTGTGTGTATTTCGGAAAATTGCGTGTGTGATAGTAGTAGAGTTGTGTGTATGCAGGAGAGATGTGTGTATGTAGGAAAGAGGGTGGAAACTTATCAATGCTATAGGACCTATGCAAGAACCTAACATGATCAAATTTGACTCATGACAATACAGCTTTAAAAAATGCATTGGCAGCAATTGTACCGATCATCTACTTTCAATGAATTATCAGCAAATTGGTGAAAGTACACCTATTAAAAAAAAAATAACAGCCTCCTCCATATCCCCTCTAGCTGTCCTGTCCATCACCAAGATAGGTGCGTTTTCTGCCATTTTAGGTAGAAGTAATGTTCAACCAATTTGCTTCTAATTTAGACAAAGTAGTAGGAAAGTTTATCAAACAAACTCTACATATGAGCTCTATCTATTTTACAATACGTGTAATATGTATTCACAAAATGTCCATTTTCTATATGTGTGAACTTCACATCTTTTTTTTTTTTTAGTAAGTTTTAGTGCATGATGAGGTGGTGTTTACCTATAGGATCCACCATCTCTTGGACTGGGCACCATTGATGGTATTTATTGGGCCCCACGTTCTTAAGTAAATCTCAATATTGCTTCAAAAAGGTAGCTATGCATATACAGTTTACAGACAGAATGTTAACATATTAAGCAAGAGTGTGACAACTTATCAGTGCTAAATGTGCCATAAAAAAACCCAGCATGTAAAATTCTTAGCTTTGACAAGTGACAACATATCTGGCAAAATGCATTGTAAACCAAATGTAATTTTTAGCTGCAGTAAATTTTAGACAATCAAAATGATGTTAAAATGTGTGTGTTTCTTACAGTCTAGAGGCTGCTTATTCTGATGGAGGAAAACACTGACAGCATCCTTCATGATCACTGAAAGAACTGTTCTCCTTTCTCCTGCCCCACACTGATCTATCTGATCGGTGCAGTGCAGGGGAGAAAGTCACCAGGACTTGCACGGATGTTGCGCATCCTGTGTAGCTGAAAAAACTTCTGCAAGACTAGCCCTTGGACCTCTTTATGAAAAGAAGAACGACACTCCTGATATGTGAGGTGGCATGGATAGGGTCCCAATCAAACAAAGTTGTTGATTAGCCATTGAACCTTTCAGGTCATGTGATCAGTCACATTCCTGGAAGGAATTTCAAGATGTGGTAATGTATACGATGGATGAGTGTACATATATATATATATATATAAGTGTTTGTGTGTGTGGAGCTGCATGAGTATATAAGAGAGCTGTTGGTGTATGTAAGAAAGCTGTGTACAAGTATGTAGCAAAACAGTGCGTGTATGTAACAGAGGTGTGAGTGCATACTTCAAAGCTGTAGAAAAGCTATATGTGTTAGAACTGTGTTTGTGTATGGAGGAGAGTTGTGTGTGTATTTCGGAAAATTGCGTGTGTGATAGTAGTAGAGTTGTGTGTATGCAGGAGAGATGTGTGTATGTAGGAAAGAGGGTGGAAACTTATCAATGCTATAGGACCTATGCAAGAACCTAACATGATCAAATTTGACTCATGACAATACAGCTTTAAAAAATGCATTGGCAGCAATTGTACCGATCATCTACTTTCAATTAATTATCAGTAAATTGGTGAAAGTACACCTATTAAAAAAAAAATAACAGCCTCCTCCATATCCCCTCTAGCTGTCCTGTCCATCACCAAGATAGGTGCGTTTTCTGCCATTTTAGGTAGAAGTAATGTTCAACCAATTTGCTTCTAATTTAGACAAAGTAGTAGGAAAGTTTATCAAACAAACTCTACATATGAGCTCTATCTATTTTACAATACGTGTAATATGTATTCACAAAATGTCCATTTTCTATATGTGTGAACTTCACATCTTTTTTTTTTTTAGTAAGTTTTAGTGCATGATGAGGTGGTGTTTACCTATAGGATCCACCATCTCTTGGACTGGGCACCATTGATGGTATTTATTGGGCCCCACGTTCTTAAGTAAATCTCAATATTGCTTCAAAAAGGTAGCTATGCATATACAGTTTACAGACAGAATGTTAACATATTAAGCAAGAGTGTGACAACTTATCAGTGCTAAATGTGCCATAAAAAAACCCAGCATGTAAAATTCTTAGCTTTGACAAGTGACAACATATCTGGCAAAATGCATTGTAAACCAAATGTAATTTTTAGCTGCAGTAAATTTTAGACAATCAAAATGATGTTAAAATGTGTGTGTTTCTTACAGTCTAGAGGCTGCTTATTCTGATGGAGGAAAACACTGACAGCATCCTTCATGATCACTGAAAGAACTGTTCTCCTTTCTCCTGCCCCACACTGATCTATCTGATCGGTGCAGTGCAGGGGAGAAAGTCACCAGGACTTGCACGGATGTTGCGCATCCTGTGTAGCTGAAAAAACTTCTGCAAGACTAGCCCTTGGACCTCTTTATGAAAAGAAGAACGACACTCCTGATATGTGAGGTGGCATGGATAGGGTCCCAATCAAACAAAGTTGTTGATTAGCCATTGAACCTTTCAGGTCATGTGATCAGTCACATTCCTGGAAGGAATTTCAAGATGTGGTAATGTATACGATGGATGAGTGTACATATATATATATATATATATAAGTGTTTGTGTGTGTGGAGCTGCATGAGTATATAAGAGAGCTGTTGGTGTATGTAAGAAAGCTGTGTACAAGTATGTAGCAAAACAGTGCGTGTATGTAACAGAGGTGTGAGTGCATACTTCAAAGCTGTAGAAAAGCTATATGTGTTAGAACTGTGTTTGTGTATGGAGGAGAGTTGTGTGTGTATTTCGGAAAATTGCGTGTGTGATAGTAGTAGAGTTGTGTGTATGCAGGAGAGATGTGTGTATGTAGGAAAGAGGGTGGAAACTTATCAATGCTATAGGACCTATGCAAGAACCTAACATGATCAAATTTGACTCATGACAATACAGCTTTAAAAAATGCATTGGCAGCAATTGTACCGATCATCTACTTTCAATTAATTATCAGTAAATTGGTGAAAGTACACCTATTAAAAAAAAAATAACAGCCTCCTCCATATCCCCTCTAGCTGTCCTGTCCATCACCAAGATAGGTGCGTTTTCTGCCATTTTAGGTAGAAGTAATGTTCAACCAATTTGCTTCTAATTTAGACAAAGTAGTAGGAAAGTTTATCAAACAAACTCTACATATGAGCTCTATCTATTTTACAATACGTGTAATATGTATTCACAAAATGTCCATTTTCTATATGTGTGAACTTCACATCTTTTTTTTTTTTAGTAAGTTTTAGTGCATGATGAGGTGGTGTTTACCTATAGGATCCACCATCTCTTGGACTGGGCACCATTGATGGTATTTATTGGGCCCCACGTTCTTAAGTAAATCTCAATATTGCTTCAAAAAGGTAGCTATGCATATACAGTTTACAGACAGAATGTTAACATATTAAGCAAGAGTGTGACAACTTATCAGTGCTAAATGTGCCATAAAAAAACCCAGCATGTAAAATTCTTAGCTTTGACAAGTGACAACATATCTGGCAAAATGCATTGTAAACCAAATGTAATTTTTAGCTGCAGTAAATTTTAGACAATCAAAATGATGTTAAAATGTGTGTGTTTCTTACAGTCTAGAGGCTGCTTATTCTGATGGAGGAAAACACTGACAGCATCCTTCATGATCACTGAAAGAACTGTTCTCCTTTCTCCTGCCCCACACTGATCTATCTGATCGGTGCAGTGCAGGGGAGAAAGTCACCAGGACTTGCACGGATGTTGCGCATCCTGTGTAGCTGAAAAAACTTCTGCAAGACTAGCCCTTGGACCTCTTTATGAAAAGAAGAACGACACTCCTGATATGTGAGGTGGCATGGATAGGGTCCCAATCAAACAAAGTTGTTGATTAGCCATTGAACCTTTCAGGTCATGTGATCAGTCACATTCCTGGAAGGAATTTCAAGATGTGGTAATGTATACGATGGATGAGTGTACATATATATATATATATATAAGTGTTTGTGTGTGTGGAGCTGCATGAGTATATAAGAGAGCTGTTGGTGTATGTAAGAAAGCTGTGTACAAGTATGTAGCAAAACAGTGCGTGTATGTAACAGAGGTGTGAGTGCATACTTCAAAGCTGTAGAAAAGCTATATGTGTTAGAACTGTGTTTGTGTATGGAGGAGAGTTGTGTGTGTATTTCGGAAAATTGCGTGTGTGATAGTAGTAGAGTTGTGTGTATGCAGGAGAGATGTGTGTATGTAGGAAAGAGGGTGGAAACTTATCAATGCTATAGGACCTATGCAAGAACCTAACATGATCAAATTTGACTCATGACAATACAGCTTTAAAAAATGCATTGGCAGCAATTGTACCGATCATCTACTTTCAATTAATTATCAGTAAATTGGTGAAAGTACACCTATTAAAAAAAAAATAACAGCCTCCTCCATATCCCCTCTAGCTGTCCTGTCCATCACCAAGATAGGTGCGTTTTCTGCCATTTTAGGTAGAAGTAATGTTCAACCAATTTGCTTCTAATTTAGACAAAGTAGTAGGAAAGTTTATCAAACAAACTCTACATATGAGCTCTATCTATTTTACAATACGTGTAATATGTATTCACAAAATGTCCATTTTCTATATGTGTGAACTTCACATCTTTTTTTTTTTAGTAAGTTTTAGTGCATGATGAGGTGGTGTTTACCTATAGGATCCACCATCTCTTGGACTGGGCACCATTGATGGTATTTATTGGGCCCCACGTTCTTAAGTAAATCTCAATATTGCTTCAAAAAGGTAGCTATGCATATACAGTTTACAGACAGAATGTTAACATATTAAGCAAGAGTGTGACAACTTATCAGTGCTAAATGTGCCATAAAAAAACCCAGCATGTAAAATTCTTAGCTTTGACAAGTGACAACATATCTGGCAAAATGCATTGTAAACCAAATGTAATTTTTAGCTGCAGTAAATTTTAGACAATCAAAATGATGTTAAAATGTGTGTGTTTCTTACAGTCTAGAGGCTGCTTATTCTGATGGAGGAAAACACTGACAGCATCCTTCATGATCACTGAAAGAACTGTTCTCCTTTCTCCTGCCCCACACTGATCTATCTGATCGGTGCAGTGCAGGGGAGAAAGTCACCAGGACTTGCACGGATGTTGCGCATCCTGTGTAGCTGAAAAAACTTCTGCAAGACTAGCCCTTGGACCTCTTTATGAAAAGAAGAACGACACTCCTGATATGTGAGGTGGCATGGATAGGGTCCCAATCAAACAAAGTTCTTGATTAGCCATTGAACCTTTCAGGTCATGTGATCAGTCACATTCCTGGAAGGAATTTCAAGATGTGGTAATGTATACGATGGATGAGTGTACATATATATATATATATATAAGTGTTTGTGTGTGTGGAGCTGCATGAGTATATAAGAGAGCTGTTGGTGTATGTAAGAAAGCTGTGTACAAGTATGTAGCAAAACAGTGCGTGTATGTAACAGAGGTGTGAGTGCATACTTCAAAGCTGTAGAAAAGCTATATGTGTTAGAACTGTGTTTGTGTATGGAGGAGAGTTGTGTGTGTATTTCGGAAAATTGCGTGTGTGATAGTAGTAGAGTTGTGTGTATGCAGGAGAGATGTGTGTATGTAGGAAAGAGGGTGGAAACTTATCAATGCTATAGGACCTATGCAAGAACCTAACATGATCAAATTTGACTCATGACAATACAGCTTTAAAAAATGCATTGGCAGCAATTGTACCGATCATCTACTTTCAATTAATTATCAGTAAATTGGTGAAAGTACACCTATTAAAAAAAAAATAACAGCCTCCTCCATATCCCCTCTAGCTGTCCTGTCCATCACCAAGATAGGTGCGTTTTCTGCCATTTTAGGTAGAAGTAATGTTCAACCAATTTGCTTCTAATTTAGACAAAGTAGTAGGAAAGTTTATCAAACAAACTCTACATATGAGCTCTATCTATTTTACAATACGTGTAATATGTATTCACAAAATGTCCATTTTCTATATGTGTGAACTTCACATCTTTTTTTTTTTTAGTAAGTTTTAGTGCATGATGAGGTGGTGTTTACCTATAGGATCCACCATCTCTTGGACTGGGCACCATTGATGGTATTTATTGGGCCCCACGTTCTTAAGTAAATCTCAATATTGCTTCAAAAAGGTAGCTATGCATATACAGTTTACAGACAGAATGTTAACATATTAAGCAAGAGTGTGACAACTTATCAGTGCTAAATGTGCCATAAAAAAACCCAGCATGTAAAATTCTTAGCTTTGACAAGTGACAACATATCTGGCAAAATGCATTGTAAACCAAATGTAATTTTTAGCTGCAGTAAATTTTAGACAATCAAAATGATGTTAAAATGTGTGTGTTTCTTACAGTCTAGAGGCTGCTTATTCTGATGGAGGAAAACACTGACAGCATCCTTCATGATCACTGAAAGAACTGTTCTCCTTTCTCCTGCCCCACACTGATCTATCTGATCGGTGCAGTGCAGGGGAGAAAGTCACCAGGACTTGCACGGATGTTGCGCATCCTGTGTAGCTGAAAAAACTTCTGCAAGACTAGCCCTTGGACCTCTTTATGAAAAGAAGAACGACACTCCTGATATGTGAGGTGGCATGGATAGGGTCCCAATCAAACAAAGTTGTTGATTAGCCATTGAACCTTTCAGGTCATGTGATCAGTCACATTCCTGGAAGGAATTTCAAGATGTGGTAATGTATACGATGGATGAGTGTACATATATATATATATATATAAGTGTTTGTGTGTGTGGAGCTGCATGAGTATATAAGAGAGCTGTTGGTGTATGTAAGAAAGCTGTGTACAAGTATGTAGCAAAACAGTGCGTGTATGTAACAGAGGTGTGAGTGCATACTTCAAAGCTGTAGAAAAGCTATATGTGTTAGAACTGTGTTTGTGTATGGAGGAGAGTTGTGTGTGTATTTCGGAAAATTGCGTGTGTGATAGTAGTAGAGTTGTGTGTATGCAGGAGAGATGTGTGTATGTAGGAAAGAGGGTGGAAACTTATCAATGCTATAGGACCTATGCAAGAACCTAACATGATCAAATTTGACTCATGACAATACAGCTTTAAAAAATGCATTGGCAGCAATTGTACCGATCATCTACTTTCAATTAATTATCAGTAAATTGGTGAAAGTACACCTATTAAAAAAAAAATAACAGCCTCCTCCATATCCCCTCTAGCTGTCCTGTCCATCACCAAGATAGGTGCGTTTTCTGCCATTTTAGGTAGAAGTAATGTTCAACCAATTTGCTTCTAATTTAGACAAAGTAGTAGGAAAGTTTATCAAACAAACTCTACATATGAGCTCTATCTATTTTACAATACGTGTAATATGTATTCACAAAATGTCCATTTTCTATATGTGTGAACTTCACATCTTTTTTTTTTTAGTAAGTTTTAGTGCATGATGAGGTGGTGTTTACCTATAGGATCCACCATCTCTTGGACTGGGCACCATTGATGGTATTTATTGGGCCCCACGTTCTTAAGTAAATCTCAATATTGCTTCAAAAAGGTAGCTATGCATATACAGTTTACAGACAGAATGTTAACATATTAAGCAAGAGTGTGACAACTTATCAGTGCTAAATGTGCCATAAAAAAACCCAGCATGTAAAATTCTTAGCTTTGACAAGTGACAACATATCTGGCAAAATGCATTGTAAACCAAATGTAATTTTTAGCTGCAGTAAATTTTAGACAATCAAAATGATGTTAAAATGTGTGTGTTTCTTACAGTCTAGAGGCTGCTTATTCTGATGGAGGAAAACACTGACAGCATCCTTCATGATCACTGAAAGAACTGTTCTCCTTTCTCCTGCCCCACACTGATCTATCTGATCGGTGCAGTGCAGGGGAGAAAGTCACCAGGACTTGCACGGATGTTGCGCATCCTGTGTAGCTGAAAAAACTTCTGCAAGACTAGCCCTTGGACCTCTTTATGAAAAGAAGAACGACACTCCTGATATGTGAGGTGGCATGGATAGGGTCCCAATCAAACAAAGTTCTTGATTAGCCATTGAACCTTTCAGGTCATGTGATCAGTCACATTCCTGGAAGGAATTTCAAGATGTGGTAATGTATACGATGGATGAGTGTACATATATATATATATATATAAGTGTTTGTGTGTGTGGAGCTGCATGAGTATATAAGAGAGCTGTTGGTGTATGTAAGAAAGCTGTGTACAAGTATGTAGCAAAACAGTGCGTGTATGTAACAGAGGTGTGAGTGCATACTTCAAAGCTGTAGAAAAGCTATATGTGTTAGAACTGTGTTTGTGTATGGAGGAGAGTTGTGTGTGTATTTCGGAAAATTGCGTGTGTGATAGTAGTAGAGTTGTGTGTATGCAGGAGAGATGTGTGTATGTAGGAAAGAGGGTGGAAACTTATCAATGCTATAGGACCTATGCAAGAACCTAACATGATCAAATTTGACTCATGACAATACAGCTTTAAAAAATGCATTGGCAGCAATTGTACCGATCATCTACTTTCAATTAATTATCAGTAAATTGGTGAAAGTACACCTATTAAAAAAAAAATAACAGCCTCCTCCATATCCCCTCTAGCTGTCCTGTCCATCACCAAGATAGGTGCGTTTTCTGCCATTTTAGGTAGAAGTAATGTTCAACCAATTTGCTTCTAATTTAGACAAAGTAGTAGGAAAGTTTATCAAACAAACTCTACATATGAGCTCTATCTATTTTACAATACGTGTAATATGTATTCACAAAATGTCCATTTTCTATATGTGTGAACTTCACATCTTTTTTTTTTTTAGTAAGTTTTAGTGCATGATGAGGTGGTGTTTACCTATAGGATCCACCATCTCTTGGACTGGGCACCATTGATGGTATTTATTGGGCCCCACGTTCTTAAGTAAATCTCAATATTGCTTCAAAAAGGTAGCTATGCATATACAGTTTACAGACAGAATGTTAACATATTAAGCAAGAGTGTGACAACTTATCAGTGCTAAATGTGCCATAAAAAAACCCAGCATGTAAAATTCTTAGCTTTGACAAGTGACAACATATCTGGCAAAATGCATTGTAAACCAAATGTAATTTTTAGCTGCAGTAAATTTTAGACAATCAAAATGATGTTAAAATGTGTGTGTTTCTTACAGTCTAGAGGCTGCTTATTCTGATGGAGGAAAACACTGACAGCATCCTTCATGATCACTGAAAGAACTGTTCTCCTTTCTCCTGCCCCACACTGATCTATCTGATCGGTGCAGTGCAGGGGAGAAAGTCACCAGGACTTGCACGGATGTTGCGCATCCTGTGTAGCTGAAAAAACTTCTGCAAGACTAGCCCTTGGACCTCTTTATGAAAAGAAGAACGACACTCCTGATATGTGAGGTGGCATGGATAGGGTCCCAATCAAACAAAGTTGTTGATTAGCCATTGAACCTTTCAGGTCATGTGATCAGTCACATTCCTGGAAGGAATTTCAAGATGTGGTAATGTATACGATGGATGAGTGTACATATATATATATATATATATATATATATATATATATATATATAAGTGTTTGTGTGTGTGGAGCTGCATGAGTATATAAGAGAGCTGTTGGTGTATGTAAGAAAGCTGTGTACAAGTATGTAGCAAAACAGTGCGTGTATGTAACAGAGGTGTGAGTGCATACTTCAAAGCTGTAGAAAAGCTATATGTGTTAGAACTGTGTTTGTGTATGGAGGAGAGTTGTGTGTGTATTTCGGAAAATTGCGTGTGTGATAGTAGTAGAGTTGTGTGTATGCAGGAGAGATGTGTGTATGTAGGAAAGAGGGTGGAAACTTATCAATGCTATAGGACCTATGCAAGAACCTAACATGATCAAATTTGACTCATGACAATACAGCTTTAAAAAATGCATTGGCAGCAATTGTACCGATCATCTACTTTCAATGAATTATCAGCAAATTGGTGAAAGTACACCTATTAAAAAAAAAATAACAGCCTCCTCCATATCCCCTCTAGCTGTCCTGTCCATCACCAAGATAGGTGCGTTTTCTGCCATTTTAGGTAGAAGTAATGTTCAACCAATTTGCTTCTAATTTAGACAAAGTAGTAGGAAAGTTTATCAAACAAACTCTACATATGAGCTCTATCTATTTTACAATACGTGTAATATGTATTCACAAAATGTCCATTTTCTATATGTGTGAACTTCACATCTTTTTTTTTTTTTAGTAAGTTTTAGTGCATGATGAGGTGGTGTTTACCTATAGGATCCACCATCTCTTGGACTGGGCACCATTGATGGTATTTATTGGGCCCCACGTTCTTAAGTAAATCTCAATATTGCTTCAAAAAGGTAGCTATGCATATACAGTTTACAGACAGAATGTTAACATATTAAGCAAGAGTGTGACAACTTATCAGTGCTAAATGTGCCATAAAAAAACCCAGCATGTAAAATTCTTAGCTTTGACAAGTGACAACATATCTGGCAAAATGCATTGTAAACCAAATGTAATTTTTAGCTGCAGTAAATTTTAGACAATCAAAATGATGTTAAAATGTGTGTGTTTCTTACAGTCTAGAGGCTGCTTATTCTGATGGAGGAAAACACTGACAGCATCCTTCATGATCACTGAAAGAACTGTTCTCCTTTCTCCTGCCCCACACTGATCTATCTGATCGGTGCAGTGCAGGGGAGAAAGTCACCAGGACTTGCACGGATGTTGCGCATCCTGTGTAGCTGAAAAAACTTCTGCAAGACTAGCCCTTGGACCTCTTTATGAAAAGAAGAACGACACTCCTGATATGTGAGGTGGCATGGATAGGGTCCCAATCAAACAAAGTTGTTGATTAGCCATTGAACCTTTCAGGTCATGTGATCAGTCACATTCCTGGAAGGAATTTCAAGATGTGGTAATGTATACGATGGATGAGTGTACATATATATATATATATATAAGTGTTTGTGTGTGTGGAGCTGCATGAGTATATAAGAGAGCTGTTGGTGTATGTAAGAAAGCTGTGTACAAGTATGTAGCAAAACAGTGCGTGTATGTAACAGAGGTGTGAGTGCATACTTCAAAGCTGTAGAAAAGCTATATGTGTTAGAACTGTGTTTGTGTATGGAGGAGAGTTGTGTGTGTATTTCGGAAAATTGCGTGTGTGATAGTAGTAGAGTTGTGTGTATGCAGGAGAGATGTGTGTATGTAGGAAAGAGGGTGGAAACTTATCAATGCTATAGGACCTATGCAAGAACCTAACATGATCAAATTTGACTCATGACAATACAGCTTTAAAAAATGCATTGGCAGCAATTGTACCGATCATCTACTTTCAATTAATTATCAGTAAATTGGTGAAAGTACACCTATTAAAAAAAAAATAACAGCCTCCTCCATATCCCCTCTAGCTGTCCTGTCCATCACCAAGATAGGTGCGTTTTCTGCCATTTTAGGTAGAAGTAATGTTCAACCAATTTGCTTCTAATTTAGACAAAGTAGTAGGAAAGTTTATCAAACAAACTCTACATATGAGCTCTATCTATTTTACAATACGTGTAATATGTATTCACAAAATGTCCATTTTCTATATGTGTGAACTTCACATCTTTTTTTTTTTTAGTAAGTTTTAGTGCATGATGAGGTGGTGTTTACCTATAGGATCCACCATCTCTTGGACTGGGCACCATTGATGGTATTTATTGGGCCCCACGTTCTTAAGTAAATCTCAATATTGCTTCAAAAAGGTAGCTATGCATATACAGTTTACAGACAGAATGTTAACATATTAAGCAAGAGTGTGACAACTTATCAGTGCTAAATGTGCCATAAAAAAACCCAGCATGTAAAATTCTTAGCTTTGACAAGTGACAACATATCTGGCAAAATGCATTGTAAACCAAATGTAATTTTTAGCTGCAGTAAATTTTAGACAATCAAAATGATGTTAAAATGTGTGTGTTTCTTACAGTCTAGAGGCTGCTTATTCTGATGGAGGAAAACACTGACAGCATCCTTCATGATCACTGAAAGAACTGTTCTCCTTTCTCCTGCCCCACACTGATCTATCTGATCGGTGCAGTGCAGGGGAGAAAGTCACCAGGACTTGCACGGATGTTGCGCATCCTGTGTAGCTGAAAAAACTTCTGCAAGACTAGCCCTTGGACCTCTTTATGAAAAGAAGAACGACACTCCTGATATGTGAGGTGGCATGGATAGGGTCCCAATCAAACAAAGTTGTTGATTAGCCATTGAACCTTTCAGGTCATGTGATCAGTCACATTCCTGGAAGGAATTTCAAGATGTGGTAATGTATACGATGGATGAGTGTACATATATATATATATATATATATATATATATATAAGTGTTTGTGTGTGTGGAGCTGCATGAGTATATAAGAGAGCTGTTGGTGTATGTAAGAAAGCTGTGTACAAGTATGTAGCAAAACAGTGCGTGTATGTAACAGAGGTGTGAGTGCATACTTCAAAGCTGTAGAAAAGCTATATGTGTTAGAACTGTGTTTGTGTATGGAGGAGAGTTGTGTGTGTATTTCGGAAAATTGCGTGTGTGATAGTAGTAGAGTTGTGTGTATGCAGGAGAGATGTGTGTATGTAGGAAAGAGGGTGGAAACTTATCAATGCTATAGGACCTATGCAAGAACCTAACATGATCAAATTTGACTCATGACAATACAGCTTTAAAAAATGCATTGGCAGCAATTGTACCGATCATCTACTTTCAATGAATTATCAGCAAATTGGTGAAAGTACACCTATTAAAAAAAAAATAACAGCCTCCTCCATATCCCCTCTAGCTGTCCTGTCCATCACCAAGATAGGTGCGTTTTCTGCCATTTTAGGTAGAAGTAATGTTCAACCAATTTGCTTCTAATTTAGACAAAGTAGTAGGAAAGTTTATCAAACAAACTCTACATATGAGCTCTATCTATTTTACAATACGTGTAATATGTATTCACAAAATGTCCATTTTCTATATGTGTGAACTTCACATCTTTTTTTTTTTTTAGTAAGTTTTAGTGCATGATGAGGTGGTGTTTACCTATAGGATCCACCATCTCTTGGACTGGGCACCATTGATGGTATTTATTGGGCCCCACGTTCTTAAGTAAATCTCAATATTGCTTCAAAAAGGTAGCTATGCATATACAGTTTACAGACAGAATGTTAACATATTAAGCAAGAGTGTGACAACTTATCAGTGCTAAATGTGCCATAAAAAAACCCAGCATGTAAAATTCTTAGCTTTGACAAGTGACAACATATCTGGCAAAATGCATTGTAAACCAAATGTAATTTTTAGCTGCAGTAAATTTTAGACAATCAAAATGATGTTAAAATGTGTGTGTTTCTTACAGTCTAGAGGCTGCTTATTCTGATGGAGGAAAACACTGACAGCATCCTTCATGATCACTGAAAGAACTGTTCTCCTTTCTCCTGCCCCACACTGATCTATCTGATCGGTGCAGTGCAGGGGAGAAAGTCACCAGGACTTGCACGGATGTTGCGCATCCTGTGTAGCTGAAAAAACTTCTGCAAGACTAGCCCTTGGACCTCTTTATGAAAAGAAGAACGACACTCCTGATATGTGAGGTGGCATGGATAGGGTCCCAATCAAACAAAGTTGTTGATTAGCCATTGAACCTTTCAGGTCATGTGATCAGTCACATTCCTGGAAGGAATTTCAAGATGTGGTAATGTATACGATGGATGAGTGTACATATATATATATATATATAAGTGTTTGTGTGTGTGGAGCTGCATGAGTATATAAGAGAGCTGTTGGTGTATGTAAGAAAGCTGTGTACAAGTATGTAGCAAAACAGTGCGTGTATGTAACAGAGGTGTGAGTGCATACTTCAAAGCTGTAGAAAAGCTATATGTGTTAGAACTGTGTTTGTGTATGGAGGAGAGTTGTGTGTGTATTTCGGAAAATTGCGTGTGTGATAGTAGTAGAGTTGTGTGTATGCAGGAGAGATGTGTGTATGTAGGAAAGAGGGTGGAAACTTATCAATGCTATAGGACCTATGCAAGAACCTAACATGATCAAATTTGACTCATGACAATACAGCTTTAAAAAATGCATTGGCAGCAATTGTACCGATCATCTACTTTCAATTAATTATCAGTAAATTGGTGAAAGTACACCTATTAAAAAAAAAATAACAGCCTCCTCCATATCCCCTCTAGCTGTCCTGTCCATCACCAAGATAGGTGCGTTTTCTGCCATTTTAGGTAGAAGTAATGTTCAACCAATTTGCTTCTAATTTAGACAAAGTAGTAGGAAAGTTTATCAAACAAACTCTACATATGAGCTCTATCTATTTTACAATACGTGTAATATGTATTCACAAAATGTCCATTTTCTATATGTGTGAACTTCACATCTTTTTTTTTTTTAGTAAGTTTTAGTGCATGATGAGGTGGTGTTTACCTATAGGATCCACCATCTCTTGGACTGGGCACCATTGATGGTATTTATTGGGCCCCACGTTCTTAAGTAAATCTCAATATTGCTTCAAAAAGGTAGCTATGCATATACAGTTTACAGACAGAATGTTAACATATTAAGCAAGAGTGTGACAACTTATCAGTGCTAAATGTGCCATAAAAAAACCCAGCATGTAAAATTCTTAGCTTTGACAAGTGACAACATATCTGGCAAAATGCATTGTAAACCAAATGTAATTTTTAGCTGCAGTAAATTTTAGACAATCAAAATGATGTTAAAATGTGTGTGTTTCTTACAGTCTAGAGGCTGCTTATTCTGATGGAGGAAAACACTGACAGCATCCTTCATGATCACTGAAAGAACTGTTCTCCTTTCTCCTGCCCCACACTGATCTATCTGATCGGTGCAGTGCAGGGGAGAAAGTCACCAGGACTTGCACGGATGTTGCGCATCCTGTGTAGCTGAAAAAACTTCTGCAAGACTAGCCCTTGGACCTCTTTATGAAAAGAAGAACGACACTCCTGATATGTGAGGTGGCATGGATAGGGTCCCAATCAAACAAAGTTGTTGATTAGCCATTGAACCTTTCAGGTCATGTGATCAGTCACATTCCTGGAAGGAATTTCAAGATGTGGTAATGTATACGATGGATGAGTGTACATATATATATATATATATAAGTGTTTGTGTGTGTGGAGCTGCATGAGTATATAAGAGAGCTGTTGGTGTATGTAAGAAAGCTGTGTACAAGTATGTAGCAAAACAGTGCGTGTATGTAACAGAGGTGTGAGTGCATACTTCAAAGCTGTAGAAAAGCTATATGTGTTAGAACTGTGTTTGTGTATGGAGGAAAGTTGTGTGTGTATTTCGGAAAATTGCGTGTGTGATAGTAGTAGAGTTGTGTGTATGCAGGAGAGATGTGTGTATGTAGGAAAGAGGGTGGAAACTTATCAATGCTATAGGACCTATGCAAGAACCTAACATGATCAAATTTGACTCATGACAATACAGCTTTAAAAAATGCATTGGCAGCAATTGTACCGATCATCTACTTTCAATTAATTATCAGTAAATTGGTGAAAGTACACCTATTAAAAAAAAAATAACAGCCTCCTCCATATCCCCTCTAGCTGTCCTGTCCATCACCAAGATAGGTGCGTTTTCTGCCATTTTAGGTAGAAGTAATGTTCAACCAATTTGCTTCTAATTTAGACAAAGTAGTAGGAAAGTTTATCAAACAAACTCTACATATGAGCTCTATCTATTTTACAATACGTGTAATATGTATTCACAAAATGTCCATTTTCTATATGTGTGAACTTCACATCTTTTTTTTTTTTAGTAAGTTTTAGTGCATGATGAGGTGGTGTTTACCTATAGGATCCACCATCTCTTGGACTGGGCACCATTGATGGTATTTATTGGGCCCCACGTTCTTAAGTAAATCTCAATATTGCTTCAAAAAGGTAGCTATGCATATACAGTTTACAGACAGAATGTTAACATATTAAGCAAGAGTGTGACAACTTATCAGTGCTAAATGTGCCATAAAAAAACCCAGCATGTAAAATTCTTAGCTTTGACAAGTGACAACATATCTGGCAAAATGCATTGTAAACCAAATGTAATTTTTAGCTGCAGTAAATTTTAGACAATCAAAATGATGTTAAAATGTGTGTGTTTCTTACAGTCTAGAGGCTGCTTATTCTGATGGAGGAAAACACTGACAGCATCCTTCATGATCACTGAAAGAACTGTTCTCCTTTCTCCTGCCCCACACTGATCTATCTGATCGGTGCAGTGCAGGGGAGAAAGTCACCAGGACTTGCACGGATGTTGCGCATCCTGTGTAGCTGAAAAAACTTCTGCAAGACTAGCCCTTGGACCTCTTTATGAAAAGAAGAACGACACTCCTGATATGTGAGGTGGCATGGATAGGGTCCCAATCAAACAAAGTTGTTGATTAGCCATTGAACCTTTCAGGTCATGTGATCAGTCACATTCCTGGAAGGAATTTCAAGATGTGGTAATGTATACGATGGATGAGTGTACATATATATATATATATATATATATATATATATATAAGTGTTTGTGTGTGTGGAGCTGCATGAGTATATAAGAGAGCTGTTGGTGTATGTAAGAAAGCTGTGTACAAGTATGTAGCAAAACAGTGCGTGTATGTAACAGAGGTGTGAGTGCATACTTCAAAGCTGTAGAAAAGCTATATGTGTTAGAACTGTGTTTGTGTATGGAGGAGAGTTGTGTGTGTATTTCGGAAAATTGCGTGTGTGATAGTAGTAGAGTTGTGTGTATGCAGGAGAGATGTGTGTATGTAGGAAAGAGGGTGGAAACTTATCAATGCTATAGGACCTATGCAAGAACCTAACATGATCAAATTTGACTCATGACAATACAGCTTTAAAAAATGCATTGGCAGCAATTGTACCGATCATCTACTTTCAATGAATTATCAGCAAATTGGTGAAAGTACACCTATTAAAAAAAAAATAACAGCCTCCTCCATATCCCCTCTAGCTGTCCTGTCCATCACCAAGATAGGTGCGTTTTCTGCCATTTTAGGTAGAAGTAATGTTCAACCAATTTGCTTCTAATTTAGACAAAGTAGTAGGAAAGTTTATCAAACAAACTCTACATATGAGCTCTATCTATTTTACAATACGTGTAATATGTATTCACAAAATGTCCATTTTCTATATGTGTGAACTTCACATCTTTTTTTTTTTTTAGTAAGTTTTAGTGCATGATGAGGTGGTGTTTACCTATAGGATCCACCATCTCTTGGACTGGGCACCATTGATGGTATTTATTGGGCCCCACGTTCTTAAGTAAATCTCAATATTGCTTCAAAAAGGTAGCTATGCATATACAGTTTACAGACAGAATGTTAACATATTAAGCAAGAGTGTGACAACTTATCAGTGCTAAATGTGCCATAAAAAAACCCAGCATGTAAAATTCTTAGCTTTGACAAGTGACAACATATCTGGCAAAATGCATTGTAAACCAAATGTAATTTTTAGCTGCAGTAAATTTTAGACAATCAAAATGATGTTAAAATGTGTGTGTTTCTTACAGTCTAGAGGCTGCTTATTCTGATGGAGGAAAACACTGACAGCATCCTTCATGATCACTGAAAGAACTGTTCTCCTTTCTCCTGCCCCACACTGATCTATCTGATCGGTGCAGTGCAGGGGAGAAAGTCACCAGGACTTGCACGGATGTTGCGCATCCTGTGTAGCTGAAAAAACTTCTGCAAGACTAGCCCTTGGACCTCTTTATGAAAAGAAGAACGACACTCCTGATATGTGAGGTGGCATGGATAGGGTCCCAATCAAACAAAGTTGTTGATTAGCCATTGAACCTTTCAGGTCATGTGATCAGTCACATTCCTGGAAGGAATTTCAAGATGTGGTAATGTATACGATGGATGAGTGTACATATATATATATATATATAAGTGTTTGTGTGTGTGGAGCTGCATGAGTATATAAGAGAGCTGTTGGTGTATGTAAGAAAGCTGTGTACAAGTATGTAGCAAAACAGTGCGTGTATGTAACAGAGGTGTGAGTGCATACTTCAAAGCTGTAGAAAAGCTATATGTGTTAGAACTGTGTTTGTGTATGGAGGAGAGTTGTGTGTGTATTTCGGAAAATTGCGTGTGTGATAGTAGTAGAGTTGTGTGTATGCAGGAGAGATGTGTGTATGTAGGAAAGAGGGTGGAAACTTATCAATGCTATAGGACCTATGCAAGAACCTAACATGATCAAATTTGACTCATGACAATACAGCTTTAAAAAATGCATTGGCAGCAATTGTACCGATCATCTACTTTCAATTAATTATCAGTAAATTGGTGAAAGTACACCTATTAAAAAAAAAATAACAGCCTCCTCCATATCCCCTCTAGCTGTCCTGTCCATCACCAAGATAGGTGCGTTTTCTGCCATTTTAGGTAGAAGTAATGTTCAACCAATTTGCTTCTAATTTAGACAAAGTAGTAGGAAAGTTTATCAAACAAACTCTACATATGAGCTCTATCTATTTTACAATACGTGTAATATGTATTCACAAAATGTCCATTTTCTATATGTGTGAACTTCACATCTTTTTTTTTTTTAGTAAGTTTTAGTGCATGATGAGGTGGTGTTTACCTATAGGATCCACCATCTCTTGGACTGGGCACCATTGATGGTATTTATTGGGCCCCACGTTCTTAAGTAAATCTCAATATTGCTTCAAAAAGGTAGCTATGCATATACAGTTTACAGACAGAATGTTAACATATTAAGCAAGAGTGTGACAACTTATCAGTGCTAAATGTGCCATAAAAAAACCCAGCATGTAAAATTCTTAGCTTTGACAAGTGACAACATATCTGGCAAAATGCATTGTAAACCAAATGTAATTTTTAGCTGCAGTAAATTTTAGACAATCAAAATGATGTTAAAATGTGTGTGTTTCTTACAGTCTAGAGGCTGCTTATTCTGATGGAGGAAAACACTGACAGCATCCTTCATGATCACTGAAAGAACTGTTCTCCTTTCTCCTGCCCCACACTGATCTATCTGATCGGTGCAGTGCAGGGGAGAAAGTCACCAGGACTTGCACGGATGTTGCGCATCCTGTGTAGCTGAAAAAACTTCTGCAAGACTAGCCCTTGGACCTCTTTATGAAAAGAAGAACGACACTCCTGATATGTGAGGTGGCATGGATAGGGTCCCAATCAAACAAAGTTGTTGATTAGCCATTGAACCTTTCAGGTCATGTGATCAGTCACATTCCTGGAAGGAATTTCAAGATGTGGTAATGTATACGATGGATGAGTGTACATATATATATATATATATAAGTGTTTGTGTGTGTGGAGCTGCATGAGTATATAAGAGAGCTGTTGGTGTATGTAAGAAAGCTGTGTACAAGTATGTAGCAAAACAGTGCGTGTATGTAACAGAGGTGTGAGTGCATACTTCAAAGCTGTAGAAAAGCTATATGTGTTAGAACTGTGTTTGTGTATGGAGGAGAGTTGTGTGTGTATTTCGGAAAATTGCGTGTGTGATAGTAGTAGAGTTGTGTGTATGCAGGAGAGATGTGTGTATGTAGGAAAGAGGGTGGAAACTTATCAATGCTATAGGACCTATGCAAGAACCTAACATGATCAAATTTGACTCATGACAATACAGCTTTAAAAAATGCATTGGCAGCAATTGTACCGATCATCTACTTTCAATTAATTATCAGTAAATTGGTGAAAGTACACCTATTAAAAAAAAAATAACAGCCTCCTCCATATCCCCTCTAGCTGTCCTGTCCATCACCAAGATAGGTGCGTTTTCTGCCATTTTAGGTAGAAGTAATGTTCAACCAATTTGCTTCTAATTTAGACAAAGTAGTAGGAAAGTTTATCAAACAAACTCTACATATGAGCTCTATCTATTTTACAATACGTGTAATATGTATTCACAAAATGTCCATTTTCTATATGTGTGAACTTCACATCTTTTTTTTTTTTAGTAAGTTTTAGTGCATGATGAGGTGGTGTTTACCTATAGGATCCACCATCTCTTGGACTGGGCACCATTGATGGTATTTATTGGGCCCCACGTTCTTAAGTAAATCTCAATATTGCTTCAAAAAGGTAGCTATGCATATACAGTTTACAGACAGAATGTTAACATATTAAGCAAGAGTGTGACAACTTATCAGTGCTAAATGTGCCATAAAAAAACCCAGCATGTAAAATTCTTAGCTTTGACAAGTGACAACATATCTGGCAAAATGCATTGTAAACCAAATGTAATTTTTAGCTGCAGTAAATTTTAGACAATCAAAATGATGTTAAAATGTGTGTGTTTCTTACAGTCTAGAGGCTGCTTATTCTGATGGAGGAAAACACTGACAGCATCCTTCATGATCACTGAAAGAACTGTTCTCCTTTCTCCTGCCCCACACTGATCTATCTGATCGGTGCAGTGCAGGGGAAGAAAGTCACCAGGACTTGCACGGATGTTGCGCATCCTGTGTAGCTGAAAAAACTTCTGCAAGACTAGCCCTTGGACCTCTTTATGAAAAGAAGAACGACACTCCTGATATGTGAGGTGGCATGGATAGGGTCCCAATCAAACAAAGTTGTTGATTAGCCATTGAACCTTTCAGGTCATGTGATCAGTCACATTCCTGGAAGGAATTTCAAGATGTGGTAATGTATACGATGGATGAGTGTACATATATATATATATATATAAGTGTTTGTGTGTGTGGAGCTGCATGAGTATATAAGAGAGCTGTTGGTGTATGTAAGAAAGCTGTGTACAAGTATGTAGCAAAACAGTGCGTGTATGTAACAGAGGTGTGAGTGCATACTTCAAAGCTGTAGAAAAGCTATATGTGTTAGAACTGTGTTTGTGTATGGAGGAGAGTTGTGTGTGTATTTTCGGAAAATTGCGTGTGTGATAGTAGTAGAGTTGTGTGTATGCAGGAGAGATGTGTGTATGTAGGAAAGAGGGTGGAAACTTATCAATGCTATAGGACCTATGCAAGAACCTAACATGATCAAATTTGACTCATGACAATACAGCTTTAAAAAATGCATTGGCAGCAATTGTACCGATCATCTACTTTCAATTAATTATCAGTAAATTGGTGAAAGTACACCTATTAAAAAAAAAATAACAGCCTCCCTCCATATCCCCTCTAGCTGTCCTGTCCATCACCAAGATAGGTGCGTTTTCTGCCATTTTAGGTAGAAGTAATGTTCAACCAATTTGCTTCTAATTTAGACAAAGTAGTAGGAAAGTTTATCAAACAAACTCTACATATGAGCTCTATCTATTTTACAATACGTGTAATATGTATTCACAAAATGTCCATTTTCTATATGTGTGAACTTCACATCTTTTTTTTTTTTAGTAAGTTTTAGTGCATGATGAGGTGGTGTTTACCTATAGGATCCACCATCTCTTGGACTGGGCACCATTGATGGTATTTATTGGGCCCCACGTTCTTAAGTAAATCTCAATATTGCTTCAAAAAAGGTAGCTATGCATATACAGTTTACAGACAGAATGTTAACATATTTAAGCCAAG